>NW_026615538.1:0-52242 GCF_000801105.2 Raphanus sativus | reverse complement strand
GAAGAGTGTCACGGGTGAGAGTAAGGAGAGAGTGGTTCCCAACCGTTGGGACCTGTCCCTTTCACTCTGCTCACTCTGCGCCCTCTGTCCATTACGCCAGGACTTGTTTAATATGTGTTGCAAGCTCTCTTTGTTTATTACTATCCAGAGATTTGTCTCTCTTTATTACTCCTTTGTATGCAACCATTTCAAGTATTAAGTGAAACATGTCTTTCATTCTCTTTGTCTCTCAATCTCGTTACTCTCTCATCTCTCCACACTTCTAATCTTATCATTCTTTCATGGTATCAGAGCACTAAGCTCTTTGAGACCTTTCACTTCCGCAAACACATTCTCTGATTTCTCCATTTCTTTTCATCCGTGAGACATCTTGTTCTTGTTTTAGTTCTATTTTTGGCAAAGTTCTTGGTGTTCTTGAGGTGTTCTTCAAGTTCATCTCCAGATTTTACCAAAAATAGCAAAGTTTGTTCAAACTGTTCTTGAGAGTCTGTCGTTTCTTTTGTTCTTTCTTTTCAAAACATCTTGTTCAACTATTCTTGAGCTGTTCTTATGGATTCCTCTGGTTCCTCTCATGAAAACTCAAGAATGGTGACTATTCCAGTTACTCTCAAAGGAGGTAACTACTTACACTGGGCGCGGCTAACCAAGACAGCTCTAGGAGGCAGAGGTCTCTGGGGAGTTGTTGAAGAAGGCTTAGACACCAAGAAGAAGACTATCCTAGGAGAGGATGGTAAGGAGGTGGTGGAAGCTGATGCGGATGCTGGGAACAAGAAGAGAGTTCAAGAGGATCTCCTGGTTCTGTCCATCCTTCAACACAGCCTGGAACCAACAATTTTGGAAGCCTATGACTACTGCGAGACTTCCAAAGATCTGTGGGACACACTCAAGAAGGTGTTTGGTAATGTCTCCAACATCAACCGTGTGTATGAAGTCAAGAGGGCTATCAATAACTTGTGTCAGGAGGATACTGAGTTTGATAAACATTTTGGGAAGTTCAGATCCCTTTGGGCAGAGCTGGAGATGTTGAGACCAGCAACCTTGGACCCTGATGTGTTGAATGAGAGAAGGGAACAAGACAAAGTCTTTGCTTTGCTGTTCACTCTCAACCCCGGGTATAATGACCTAATCAAACACATCCTGAGGGGAGTGAGTCTCCCATCCCTTGATGATGTTTGTGCTCAGATTCAAAAAGAGAAGGGTTCCGTGGGGCTCTTTGGAGGAAAGGAACTCTTATCATTGCAAACCAAGCTAAAGAAGAAGAAGAGATGGGCGTGGCAAACAAGGGCTCTTACAAACCAGAAGAGAAGAAAGTGTGGGTGTGTGATCACTGCAAGAAGAAGGGCACGGCAAGGACAAGTGCTGGATCCTCCACCCACATCTTAAGCCTCAGAAGTTCAGAACTCCATATGCTGATGCTAGAGCACATTTCTCTGGTGAGATGGGAGGTTCATCTACACCAAAGCAAGCAATGGTTCCTGGTGATGGAAAGGCCTTAACATTCAGTGGGAGTTCAGCCATGGGGACTGCTCAGGATGAGACTATTAGGAGGTCTGACCTCCAGGCTCTCATCAAAGTCCTCAAGGACAACTCTGGTAACACACTTGGTATCTCTCTTAATGCATCATTACAATCGCCTATTGCTTGTATTACTTCAACTCATGAAACTAGTTGTGTTAAGCCTCTTGTAATTGATTCAGGAGCTTCTCATCACATGATTAGTGATTCTAGGTTGATTAGTAATGTTAAACCTGCTCTAGGAAATGTGATGATTGCAAATGGAGATAAGATACCTATTAGAGGTGTTGGAACTCTTAAACTGTTTGAAAAAGATACTAGTGCCTTTTATATGCCATCCTTTGCATCTAATCTTTTATCTGTGAAAAAGGTCACTAATGATTTAAATTGCAAAGTGATATTTAGTCCTAACGAGGTTGTGTTTCAGGATATTGAGACTAGTAGGTTGCTTGGCAATGGTGTGAGCAAGGGAGACTTGTATCTTCTTGAAGACATCAAGCCAGCAGCTGATTTATCTACTGCTTTCATTTCAATTCCTGTTGACAATAATGTATTATGGCATGCTAGACTAGGTCATCCACACTCTAGGGCTCTGAACCTTTTATTGCCTAATGTTTCTTTTAAAAATGATGGCTGTGAAGCTTGTATTCTTGGCAAACATTGCAAGACTGTGTTTCCTAAGTCTTCCACGATTTATGAACACTGCTTTGATCTTATTCATTCTGATGTGTGGACTGCACCATGCATATCTAGGGAGAATCATAAGTATTTTGTCACCTTTATTGATCAAAAATCAAAATACACTTGGCTGACTATGATTCAAACCAAAGATAGGGTGCTAGATGCTTTCATAAATTTTCAAAACTATATAACTAACCAATTCAATGTTAAGATCAAAGTATTCAGGTCAGACAATGGAGGAGAATACACAAGCCATGCATTCAAAAATCACCTTGCCAAACACGGCATCATCCATCAAACTAGTTGCCCTTATACACCACAACAAAATGGTGTAGCTGAGAGGAAAAATAGACATTTGATGGAAGTGGCAAGGTGTATGATGTTCTATACCAACGTGCCCAAACGTTTCTGGAGTGATGCAGTCATGACAGCATGTTATCTTATCAATAGGACCCCCACAAGAGTGCTAGATGACCTCACTCCATATGAGGTATTGAACAACAAGAAACCCTCTCTTGATCACTTGCGTGTATTTGGGTGCTTGTGTTATGTGTTACAGCCAGGTATGCAGCGGAACAAACTAGAGGCCAGAAGCACTAAGGCTGTATTCATTGGCTACTCTACTACACAGAAGGGCTACAAATGCTATGATCCTAACATGAGGAGGGTTCATGTGTCAAGAGATGTCAAGTTTGTGGAATCAAGAGGGTTTTATGATGAGAAGAGTTGGGATGAGCTCAAGGACCTCTCTCAATCCTCCACTGATAGGGCAAACAATTTGAGAAGAATTATGGAGTCACTTGGCATCCATATGCCTCAGCCAAGTCAACCTCAGAGTGATGGAGCTGGTGGTTCTGAAAATGGGGGTACTGGAGCTGGAAATCAACCTCCAGTAGCTGTGCGTGAAGAGGTTACTCCGGCAAGTGAGGATTCCCATCCTAATCCTGAAGGGGGGAATCAAGAAACATCACCACACAGTGATCAGGTTCATGATCAGGATGGAAATGCAAATACACCAGCTGAGGAGCAACAAGTTGAGGAACACATGGAAGAGGAACAGGTAGCTCAACCAATGCTTAGGAGAAGCACAAGGGAAAGAAGACCAGCCTCAGACTGGATAAATACAAGAGTGTATTTCAACAATCAAGCAGTAGCCCATCCAACCCAAGGGGTGTGTTCTCTAGCTCAGTATCCAGTGGCGCATCAAGCATTCATCACTGAATTGGATCAAGAATGGATTCCAAAGACATATGAGGAAGCTATGCAGGATGAGGAGTGGAGAGCATCTGTTGGAAATGAGATGGGAGCTATGGAAAAGAATGGAACATACTTTGAAAGTAAGCTTCCCAAAGGAAAGAAAGCAGTGACAAGCCGGCTTCTCTTCACAATCAAGTATGGAGCCAATGGAAAGCCAGAAAGGAGGAAGACAAGACTTGTAGCAAGAGGCTACACTCAGGTCTATGGAGAGGATTACTTGGATACCTTTGCACCAGTGGCAAAGCTTCACACGATCAGAGTGGTTCTCTCACTGGCAGTAAACCTAGAGTGGGATCTATGGCAGATGGATGTCAAGAATGCTTTCCTACAAGGTGAACTAGAAGATGAAGTCTACATGAGGCCACCTCCTGGTATGGAAGATCTTGTACAACCAGGAAATGTTCTCAGGCTAAGGAAAGCAATCTATGGGTTAAAGCAATCTCCAAGAGCCTGGTACCACAAGCTCAGCACAACACTAAATGGAAGAGGATTCAACAAGTCTGAAGCTGATCACACTTTGTTTACACTGACCACGGAACAAGGTATCATAGTCATCCTGATATATGTGGATGACATTATCATTACAGGCAGTGATAAAGAAGGTATCATCTTAACTAAGGTTTTTCTTAAATCCTCATTTGATATCAAAGACTTGGGAGAACTAAAGTACTTTCTAGGGATTGAGATATGCCGATCTAAAGAGGGGCTATTCTTAAACCAGAGAAAGTACACACTTGATATGTTGAGTGAGGCAGGTGATCTAGGTGCAAAGAAAGCAAAGACTCCATTGGAAGATGGGTACAAAGTATTGCGCAAGGGGGAGTTTGAGGACAAACCATTTGAAGATGTCAAGAGGTACAGAAGAATGGTGGGAAAACTCATCTATCTAACCATCACAAGGCCAGATATATGCTTTGCCGTGAACCAAGTGAGCCAGCAGATGCAAGCACCAAAAGTTCATCATTGGGGCATGGTTGAGAGGATTCTAAGGTACCTAAGAGAAGCACCAGGACAGGGAATCTGGATGGGATGCAATAAGAGCACCGAGATAGTTGGATACTGTGATGCTGATTGGGCAGGAGATAGAGTTGATAGGAGATCAACTACTGGCTATTGCACCTTCATTGGAGGCAACTTGGTGACTTGGAAGAGCAAGAAACAAAAGGTTGTGTCTTGTTCAAGCGCTGAAGCTGAATATAGGGCAATGAGGAAGCTGACAAGTGAGTTGATCTGGATCAAGGGGTTGCTTAAGGACTTAGGGATTGAGTTCACAACACCTATCACCATGCATTGTGACAACCAGGCGGCTATACACATTGCCAGCAACTCTGTCTTCCACGAGAGAACCAAGCACATTGAAGTTGATTGTCACAAAGTGAGGCAAGCTGTTGAGCAGAAGGTTATACTCCCATGCTACACCAGAAGTGAGGATCAGTTGGCAGATATCTTCACCAAGGCCGCAAGTTCTAAAGTCTGCGAGTCCATCCATTCAAGGCTTGGACTTGTGGATCTTTCATCTCAGTGATCCCCTCGTCATGAAGTGTTCTACTCTTTTTCCTTGATGTGTTTTTGTCCCACTGGGTTTTGCACATCAAGGTTTTAATGAGGGAATGCTTCATGATCTTCCAAGCTTGACTTGTTCCACATGGTCAAGCTTGAGGGGGAGTGTTGAGATGAAGCATCATGAGTAAAGAGAAACCAGATCAAGGATAGGAAAGCAAAGGATCACGAGTACTTGTGACACAAGTCTGTCCGTACAGCTAACCTAGCTTGGAGCACAAGGGAGCATAGTTGGATATTCAAATAATGTGAAGACTTAAGAGAGGAGAAGAGGAGAAGAAGAAACTCGCCAAGTAAAAGGAATGGTTGGCGAGTTTGAAGAGTGTCACGGGTGAGAGTAAGGAGAGAGTGGTTCCCAACCGTTGGGACCTGTCCCTTTCACTCTGCTCACTCTGCGCCCCTCTGTCCATACGCCAGACTTGTTTAATATTGTTGCAAGCTCTTTGTTTATTACTATCCAGAGATTTGTCTCTCTTTATATACTCCTTTGTATGCAACCATTTCAAGTATTAAGTGAAACATGTCTTTCATTCTCTTTGTCTCTCAATCTCGTTACTCTCTCATCTCTCCACACTTCTAATCTTATCATTCTTTCACCAATATAAGAAGCTTTATTTGGAACCACTAATCAGTGGAGAATAACCAGGAAGTTGAATAAATCTCATAAGTGTTGTGAGTAAGAAGATATCCCACTTTCTATCCAGATGATTCCAGATTAGCCTGTTCGGACATATGGCAATATCTTCATGATTCTTATCAAACCAGGATGAACCACGATCTAAGAAGCTTTATTTGGAACCACTAATCAGTGGAGAATAACCAGGAAGTTGAATAAATCTCATAGGAGTTGTGAGTAAGAAGATATCCCACTTTCTATCCAGATGATTCCAGATTAGCCTGTTCGGACATATGCCATTATCTTCATGATTCTTATCAAACCAGGATGAACCACGATCTAAGAAGCTTTATTTGGAACCACTAATCAGTGGAGAATAACCAGGAAGTTGAATAAATCTCATAGGAGTTGTGAGTAAGAAGATATCCCACTTTCTATCCAGATGATTCCAGATTAGCCTGTTCGGACATATGGCATTATCTTCATGATTCTTATCAAACCAGGATGAACCACGATCTAAGAAGCTTTATTTGGAACCACTAATCAGTGGAGAATAACCAGGAAGTTGAATAAATCTCATAGGAGTTGTGAGTAAGAAGATATCCCACTTTCTATCCAGATGATTCCAGATTAGCCTGTTCGGACATATGGCAATATCTTCATGATTCTTATCAAACCAGGATGAACCACGATATAAGAAGCTTTATTTGGAACCACTAATCAGTGGAGAATAACCAGGAAGTTGAATAAATCTCATAGGAGTTGTGAGTAAGAAGATATCCCACTTTCTATCCAGATGATTCCAGATTAGCCTGTTCGGACATATGCAATTATCTTCATGATTCTTATCAAACCAGGATGAACCACGATCTAAGAAGCTTTATTTGGAACCACTAATCAGTGGAGAATAACCAGGAAGTTGAATAAATCTCATAGGAGTTGTGAGTAAGAAGATATCCCACTTTCTATCCAGATGATTCCAGATTAGCCTGTTCGGACATATGGCAATATCTTCATGATTCTTATCAAACCAGGATGAACCACGATCTAAGAAGCTTTATTTGGAACCACTAATCAGTGGAGAATAACCAGGAAGTTGAATAAATCTCATAGGAGTTGTGAGTAAGAAGATATCCCACTTTCTATCCAGATGATTCCAGATTAGCCTGTTCGGACATATGGCAATATCTTCATGATTCTTATCAAACCAGGATGAACCACGATCTAAGAAGCTTTATTTGGAACCACTAATCAGTGGAGAATAACCAGGAAGTTGAATAAATCTCATAAGTGTTGTGAGCAAGAAGATATCCCACCTTCTATCCAGATGATTCCAGATTAGCCTGTTCGGACATATGCATTATCTTCATGATTCTTATCAAACCAGGATGAACCACGATCTAAGAAGCTTTATTTGGAACCACTAATCAGTGGAGAATAACCAGGAAGTTGAATAAATCTCATAGGAGTTGTGAGTAAGAAGATATCCCACTTTCTATCCAGATGATTCCAGATTAGCCTGTTCGGACATATGGCAATATCTTCATGATTCTTATCAAACCAGGATGAACCAATATAAGAAGCTTTATTGGGAACCACTAATCAGTGGAGAATAACCAGGAAGTTGAATAAATCTCATAGGAGTTGTGAGTAAGAAGATATCCCACTTTCTATCCAGATGATTCCAGATTAGCCTGTTCGGACATATGGCAATATCTTCATGATTCTTATCAAACCAGGATGAACCACGATCTAAGAAGCTTTATTTGGAACCACTAATCAGTGGAGAATAACCAGGAAGTTGAATAAATCTCATAGGAGTTGTGAGTAAGAAGATATCCCACTTTCTATCCAGATGATTCCAGATTAGCCTGTTCGGACATATGCCATTATCTTCATGATTCTTATCAAACCAGGATGAACCACGATCTAAGAAGCTTTATTTGGAACCACTAATCAGTGGAGAATAACCAGGAAGTTGAATAAATCTCATAGGAGTTGTGAGTAAGAAGATATCCCACTTTCTATCCAGATGATTCCAGATTAGCCTGTTCGGACATATGGCAATATCTTCATGATTCTTATCAAACCAGGATGAACCACGATCTAAGAAGCTTTATTTGGAACCACTAATCAGTGGAGAATAACCAGGAAGTTGAATAAATCTCATAGGAGTTGTGAGTAAGAAGATATCCCACTTTCTATCCAGATGATTCCAGATTAGCCTGTTCGGACATATGCCATTATCTTCATGATTCTTATCAAACCAGGATGAACCACGATCTAAGAAGCTTTATTTGGAACCACTAATCAGTGGAGAATAACCAGGAAGTTGAATAAATCTCATAGGAGTTGTGAGTAAGAAGATATCCCACTTTCTATCCAGATGATTCCAGATTAGCCTGTTCGGACATATGGCAATATCTTCATGATTCTTATCAAACCAGGATGAACCAATATCTAAGAAGCTTTATTGGGAACCACTAATCAGTGGAGAATAACCAGGAAGTTGAATAAATCTCATAGGAGTTGTGAGTAAGAAGATATCCCACTTTCTATCCAGATGATTCCAGATTAGCCTGTTCGGACATATGGCAATATCTTCATGATTCTTATCAAACCAGGATGAACCACGATCTAAGAAGCTTTATTTGGAACCACTAATCAGTGGAGAATAACCAGGAAGTTGAATAAATCTCATAGGAGTTGTGAGTAAGAAGATATCCCACTTTCTATCCAGATGATTCCAGATTAGCCTGTTCGGACATATGGCAATATCTTCATGATTCTTATCAAACAGGATGAACCAATATCTAAGAAGCTTTATTGGGAACCACTAATCAGTGGAGAATAACCAGGAAGTTGAATAAATCTCATAGGAGTTGTGAGTAAGAAGATATCCCACTTTCTATCCAGATGATTCCAGATTAGCCTGTTCGGACATATGGCATTATCTTCATGATTCTTATCAAACCAGGATGAACCACGATCTAAGAAGCTTTATTTGGAACCACTAATCAGTGGAGAATAACCAGGAAGTTGAATAAATCTCATAAGTGTTGTGAGCAAGAAGATATCCCACCTTCTATCCAGATGATTCCAGATTAGCCTGTTCGGACATATGCCATTATCTTCATGATTCTTATCAAACCAGGATGAACCACGATCTAAGAAGCTTTTTTTGGAACCACTAATCAGTGGAGAATAACCAGGAAGTTGAATAAATCTCATAGAGTTGTGAGTAAGAAGATATCCCACTTTCTATCCAGATGATTCCAGATTAGCCTGTTCGGACATATGGCAATATCTTCATGATTCTTATCAAACCAGGATGAACCACGATCTAAGAAGCTTTATTTGGAACCACTAATCAGTGGAGAATAACCAGGAAGTTGAATAAATCTCATAGGAGTTGTGAGTAAGAAGATATCCCACTTTCTATCCAGATGATTCCAGATTAGCCTGTTCGGACATATGGCAATATCTTCATGATTCTTATCAAACCAGGATGAACCACGATCTAAGAAGCTTTATTTGGAACCACTAATCAGTGGAGAATAACCAGGAAGTTGAATAAATCTCATAGGAGTTGTGAGTAAGAAGATATCCCACTTTGATATGATCATGGACCAGTCAAGCAAAGAAGATAAGGAGATCATGGAGGAACCAGCAGATGAAGATGCTCTCACCATGCCTAAGGGTCCCATGACTCGAGCCAGAAGCAAGCAACTCAAAGAGGCCATTGGAGGCTTACTTAAGACATCCATGAAGCAAGAAGAAAGTCTTGGAAGAAGCTTGATCAACCAAGATGCACTTACTACCATTCAAGCCATCTCAGCTCCAAGATAG
This sequence comes from Raphanus sativus, assembly GCF_000801105.2. Lineage (NCBI taxonomy): Eukaryota > Viridiplantae > Streptophyta > Magnoliopsida > Brassicales > Brassicaceae > Raphanus > Raphanus sativus. Next base: position 42,764 of record NW_026615538.1, on the reverse strand, counting down.
ACATCAAGTGAGCAAGTAACATATGTGTGCTCTTTTTCCCTATCTTTGGTTTTGTCCCACTGGGTTTTCCAAAGATAGGTTTTTAACGAGGCCATATGTTGCTTCCATATCACTCACTTGATGATCTCGGTTCAAGACTATGTTTTATTAATTTATCCTATGTTTTTATTTAGACTATGGTTTTGTTATTTGATACATTTCGAGACTAAGGAGTATGTTCCTTACTCTCTCTATATATAGGTGTCTCGCAACCCTAATGAAAGCATCCAATCTTTTATTCTAAACTCTTGTTCTCTCTTGACGGCTGCGAGTTCCTTGTAGTCTGAGTGTTCTTGAGTCTTTGTTAGTGAGTCATATCTAACAAAACCCATAAGAGTGATTATCAAGGTGTGTCATATCCGAGATCATCACTTAGGAGTATCAAGAGTTCATTCATCCCTCTTGTGTCACCATTCGATCCACCCCCTTGAAGGAGATTGAGTCACTGATTCTCTACTTGCAAGGATCTATCCCATTTCTATCCAGAGAAGCATCCTAGGAGTGTATTATGTGGTATCAGAGCAAATCTGGATAGGGAAGTGCTCGTTTTCTTCAAGCTTTCACTCGATCTGTTCTTGGTGTTCATAGCCATTGATAGATCTGAGTTTCACTTTATTGTTTCTGTCGATTTGATTTCCTTTCAAGTTCAGTATTGCTAGAGTTAAAAGTTTCTATTTTTGATCTGTTAGAGATTCGATCATCCCTTATTGTGATTGTGTTAGATCTGTTGTTTAATCTGTTTGAAACTGATAGATCTTCTCTTGTGTTGTTGAAAATCTGATAGTCTTGGGTGTTTTGATCGATTGATAGTGAGTAACTCTTGGCATTCTTGCTGTCTAAGTTACAAAGAATTTCAAATCCTGATTAAAATCTTTTGCCGCCTAGTCTATCTTTGATTTTTGTTTCCTTATTTGGTTTCTTCTTTGAATTCTCTTACTGGCTGAGTTTTTGTTGTTTTGATCTCAGGTACCAATGGGTAACGAGAGTGAGGAAGAAGCAGAAGTGATGAGAAGAAACAAGATGTTGATGGAAGCTATGACTGCTCAGCTTAATAAGACTATGTTGGAAAGCATGAATGAGATGATGAAACACAACATGGAAGAGATCAGAAGGGAGATTAGACAAGCTACTGGTCAAGGTCACAGTAATGAGAGTAGGAGGAACCGTCACACTCATACTCCGCAAGAGCATGGTGGTTCACAAGAGACTGATAACTACTATGAGCGCCACCGAAGTGAGAGGAGTGGTTCTTCCTCAGCATCACGAGGTAGTAGAAGGAGAACTCGTCGTGATCATGATGAAAGAAGACCTTACCGTGATGAGCTTTCTGGTTTGAAGCTTAAGATCCCTCCCTTCCATGGCAAAGTGGACCCTGATGCGTATCTTGAATGGGAGAAGAAGATCGAGATTGTATTCAACTGCAAGCACTACACCAATATTCAGAGGATTCAATTTGCTGCAACTGAGTTCTATGATTATGCTCTGAGTTGGTGGGATCAACTGGTGACTACTAGGAGGATAAATCAAGAGTATCCAGTTGAGACTTGGCAAGAGATGAAGTCTCTTATGCGCAAAAGGTTTGTGCCTAACCACTACCACAGAGATCTTCATCAGAAATTGAGGAAACTTACACAAGGATCCAAGACTGTGGAAGAGTACTACCAGGAGATGGAGTTGCTGATGTTGAGAGCTGGTATATCTGAGGATAGAGAAGCTTCTATGGCCCGATTTCTTGGAGGACTTAACCGCGAGATTCAAGACAGTGTGGAGATGCAACACTACATTGAGATAGAAGAGATGTTGCACAAAGCTATCCTGGTGGAGCAACAGATTAAGAGGAAGCATCACTCGCGAGGCAACTATGGGTCCAGCAAGTATCAGTACACTAAAGAAGAGAAACCATCCCATATGAGAGATAACAAGCCTCAGCCGAAAGAAGAATCCAAGTCTAGCATCCCATACAGCAAAGAGAAAAGCAAGGCGGAAGCTACAAGTTCTAGAACTAGAGATGTGAAGTGTTTCAAGTGTCAAGGCAGAGGACACTATGCCAATGAGTGCACCAACAAGAAAGTGATGATTCTACTTGAGAATGGAGAGTATGAATCAGAAGAAGAGCACTCCGGGTCTGATCAAGACAGGTCTGATGAAGGTAGTGAAGTAGAACCAGTGAAAGGAAGATTGTTGGTGACAAGAAGACTTTTGAACTTGCAAACTAAGGCTGAAGAGACTGAGCAGCGTGAGAACCTCTTCTACACTAGGTGTATGGTTCAGGGTAAGGTGTGCAGCCTTATTATTGATGGTGGGAGCTGTGTCAATGTAGCTAGTGAGACCATGGTGAAGAAATTGGGTTTGAAAGTTCAGAAACATCCTAGACCTTACCGGCTGCAATGGCTCAATGAAGAAGGTGAGATGAGAGTCTCCAATCAAGTGCTGATCCCTATAGCCATTGGTAGATATGAAGATGAGATCTTGTGTGATGTTTTACCAATGGAAGCTAGCCATATCCTTCTTGGTAGACCTTGGCAGTTTGATAGGCGAGTGGTTCATGATGGTTTCAGTAACAAGCACTCTTTTGAGTTTAATGGAAAGAAGACAGTGCTGGTACCTTTGTCACCTAAAGAAGTTCAAGCAGATCAACTCCAACTTCAGAAAAAGAAAGAGATCGACCTGAAGCCTGATCAGAAACATCACAGCCTCTATACCAAACAGGGAGATATCAAAAGAATTCTTTACTCTCAATCCTCTATTGTTTTACTTATGTTTAAAGAGACCTTGCTAACAGTCACTGATCTTACACAGGATTATCCTAGTGAACTAGTCTCTCTTTTGCAGGAGTATACTGATGTGTTTCCAGAAGACAACCCCACAGGATTGCCACCAGTGCGCGGGATAGAACATCAGATAGACTTTGTTCCTGGCTCTACTCTTCCTAACCGACCAGCATACAGAACCAATCCTGTTGAGACTAAGGAGTTGCAAAGACAAGTGGAGGAACTGATGGAGAAGGGTCATATCCGAGAGAGTATGAGTCCATGTGCTGTTCCAGTTCTCCTTGTGCCCAAGAAAGATGGTAGCTGGCGCATGTGTGTTGATTGCAGAGCCATCAACAACATAACAGTGAAGTATCGCCACCCTATTCCTAGATTAGATGATATGCTTGATGAATTGCATGGCTCTAGTATCTTTTCTAAGATAGACCTTAAGAGTGGGTATCATCAAATTAGGATGAAAGAGGGAGATGAGTGGAAAACCGCTTTCAAGACTAAGCATGGTTTGTATGAGTGGTTGGTGATGCCTTTTGGCTTAACCAATGCTCCTAGTACCTTTATGAGATTGATGAATCATGTGCTTAGATCTTTTATAGGAGTGTTTGTGGTAGTTTACTTTGATGATATCCTAGTTTACTCCAAGAGTTTAGAAGAGCATATAGTTCATGTTAGGACTGTTCTTGATGTTTTGAGAAAAGAAAAGCTCTTTGCTAATCTTAAGAAATGCACTTTCTGTACGGATAACTTGGTCTTCCTAGGCTTTGTTGTGAGTGCAGATGGAGTAAAGGTGGATCAAGAGAAGGTGAAAGCCATACAAGAGTGGCCGAGTCCTAAAACCATAAATGAAGTAAGGAGTTTCCATGGGCTAGCAGGTTTCTATAGGCGATTTGTGAAAGACTTCAGCACTATAGCAGCTCCACTGACTGAGATCATCAAGAAAGATGTAGGATTCAAGTGGGGAGAAGCACAAGAAACCTCCTTTCAAACCCTCAAAGAGAAGCTTACTAACTCTCCTCTCCTTATACTTCCTGATTTCTCTAAAACCTTTGAGATTGAATGTGATGCCTCAGGAATTGGTATTGGTGCTGTGTTGATGCAGGATAGAAGGCCCATTGCATACTTCAGTGAGAAACTAAGTGGAGCTACTCTCAACTATGCCACTTATGACAAAGAACTATACGCCTTGGTGAGAGCTCTACAGACTTGGCAGCATTATCTATGGCCAAAGGAGTTTGTCATTCACACCGACCATGAGTCTCTCAAGTATCTCAAGGGGCAAAGCAAACTCAGCAAGAGACACGCCAGATGGGTAGAATTCATTGAAACCTTTCCCTATGTGATCAAATACAAACAAGGTAAGGAAAATATAGTTGCTGATGCACTATCAAGAAGGTATACTCTCTTGAATACTCTTGATGCTAAGTTGCTAGGATTTGAACAACTTAAAGATATGTATGCAACTGATTCTGACTTTCAGGAAGCTTATCAATCGTGTGAGAAATATGCTGCAGGGCATTACTTTAGGCAGGATGGATTCTTATTCTATGATAATAGACTGTGTGTGCCTAACTGTTCTTTAAGAGATTTGTTTGTCAGGGAATCCCATGGAGGAAGCTTAATGGGACATTTTGGTATTGCCAAGACTCTTAAGGTTTTGCAGGATCACTTCTTTTGGCCACACATGAAACGAGATGTTGAGAGAATCTGTGGAAGGTGTGCAACTTGCAAAGCAGCCAAGTCAAAGGTCCAACCCCACGGTTTGTATACTCCTCTACCTATTCCTACTCACCCTTGGAATGATATATCTATGGACTTTGTTGTCGGATTGCCAAGGACCAAAACAGGTAAGGATTCTATCTTTGTGGTTGTGGATAGATTTTCTAAAATGGCACATTTCATTGCTTGTCATAAGACTGATGATGCTTTACATGTTGCAAACCTGTTCTTTAAAGAGATTGTGCGCATTCATGGCATGCCTAGGACTATAGTTTCTGATAGAGATACTAAGTTTCTTAGTTATTTTTGGAAGACTCTTTGGTCTAAGCTAGGTACTAAACTGTTGTTTTCTACTACATGTCATCCACAAACTGATGGACAGACTGAGGTAGTTAATAGAACTCTTGGAACTCTCTTGCGTGCATACATTAAAAAGAATCTGAAATCATGGGAAGAATACTTGCCTCACTGTGAATTTGCTTATAATCATGCTCAACACTCTGCATCTAAGTATTCTCCATTTGAAATTGTTTATGGGTTCAATCCCATCTCTCCTTTGGATCTTATGCCTTTACCTGAGTGTGCTAGGGTCAGTATGGATGGGAAAAAGAAAGCAGAGATGGTGAAGCAGATTCATGAGAAGGCTAGAAAGAACATTATTGAGAAGACAAAGCAGTACACTAAGAGAGCAAACAAGGGCAGGCGTGAGATGATCTTTGAAGTAGGTGATATGGTGTGGGTTCACTTGCGCAAGGAGAGGTTTCCCAAAGAAAGAAAGTCTAAACTGATGCCGAGGATAGATGGTCCTTTTGAGATCATCCAGAAAATCAATGACAATGCTTACAAGCTTGATCTTCAAGGTAAGTATGATATAAGCAATAGTTTCAATGTTACTGACTTGATCTCTTTTGTTGCAGATGAGCCAGATTTGAGGACAAATCCTTTTCAAGAGGGAGGGGATGATATGATCATGGACCAGTCAAGCAAAGAAGATAAGGAGATCATGGAGGAACCAGCAGATGAAGATGCTCTCACCATGCCTAAGGGTCCCATGACTCGAGCCAGAAGCAAGCAACTCAAAGAAGCCATTGGAGGCTTACTTAAGACATCCATGAAGCAAGAAGAAAGTCTTGGAAGAAGCTTGATCAACCAAGATGCACTTACTACCATTCAAGCCATCTCAGCTCCAAGATAGACATCAAGTGAGCAAGTAACATATGTGTGCTCTTTTTCCCTATCTTTGGTTTTGTCCCACTGGGTTTTCCAAAGATAGGTTTTTAACGAGGCCATATGTTGCTTCCATATCACTCACTTGATGATCTCGGTTCAAGACTATGTTTTATTAATTTATCCTATGTTTTTATTTAGACTATGGTTTTGTTATTTGATACATTTCGAGACTAAGGAGTATGTTCCTTACTCTCTCTATATATAGGTGTCTCGCAACCCTAATGAAAACATCCAATCTTTTATTCTAAACTCTTGTTCTCTCTTGACGGCTGCGAGTTCCTTGTAGTCTGAGTGTTCTTGAGTCTTTGTTAGTGAGTCATATCTAACAAAACCCATAAGAGTGATTATCAAGGTGTGTCATATCCGAGATCATCACTTAGGAGTATCAAGAGTTCATTCATCCCTCTTGTGTCACCATTCGATCCACCCCCTTGAAGGAGATTGAGTCACTGATTCTCTACTTGCAAGGATCTATCCCATTTCTATCCAGAGAAGCATCCTAGGAGTGTATTAATAGGTGAGTAAGAAGATATCCCACTTTCTATCCAGATGATTCCAGATTAGCCTGTTCGGACATATGGCAATATCTTCATGATTCTTATCAAACCAGGATGAACCACGATCTAAGAAGCTTTATTTGGAACCACTAATCAGTGGAGAATAACCAGGAAGTTGAATAAATCTCATAGGAGTTGTGAGTAAGAAGATATCCCACTTTCTATCCAGATGATTCCAGATTAGCCTGTTCGGACATATGGCAATATCTTCATGATTCTTATCAAACCAGGATGAACCACGATCTAAGAAGCTTTATTTGGAACCACTAATCAGTGGAGAATAACCAGGAAGTTGAATAAATCTCATAGGAGTTGTGAGTAAGAAGATATCCCACTTTCTATCCAGATGATTCCAGATTAGCCTGTTCGGACATATGGCAATATCTTCATGATTCTTATCAAACCAGGATGAACCACGATCTAAGAAGCTTTATTTGGAACCACTAATCAGTGGAGAATAACCAGGAAGTTGAATAAATCTCATAGGAGTTGTGAGTAAGAAGATATCCCACTTTCTATCCAGATGATTCCAGATTAGCCTGTTCGGACATATGCCATTATCTTCATGATTCTTATCAAACCAGGATGAACCACGATCTAAGAAGCTTTATTTGGAACCACTAATCAGTGGAGAATAACCAGGAAGTTGAATAAATCTCATAGGAGTTGTGAGTAAGAAGATATCCCACTTTCTATCCAGATGATTCCAGATTAGCCTGTTCGGACATATGGCAATATCTTCATGATTCTTATCAAACCAGGATGAACCACGATCTAAGAAGCTTTATTTGGAACCACTAATCAGTGGAGAATAACCAGGAAGTTGAATAAATCTCATAGGAGTTGTGAGTAAGAAGATATCCCACTTTCTATCCAGATGATTCCAGATTAGCCTGTTCGGACATATGGCAATATCTTCATGATTCTTATCAAACCAGGATGAACCACGATCTAAGAAGCTTTATTTGGAACCACTAATCAGTGGAGAATAACCAGGAAGTTGAATAAATCTCATAGGAGTTGTGAGTAAGAAGATATCCCACTTTCTATCCAGATGATTCCAGATTAGCCTGTTCGGACATATGGCAATATCTTCATGATTCTTATCAAACCAGGATGAACCACGATCTAAGAAGCTTTATTTGGAACCACTAATCAGTGGAGAATAACCAGGAAGTTGAATAAATCTCATAGGAGTTGTGAGTAAGAAGATATCCCACTTTCTATCCAGATGATTCCAGATTAGCCTGTTCGGACATATGGCAATATCTTCATGATTCTTATCAAACCAGGATGAACCACGATCTAAGAAGCTTTATTTGGAACCACTAATCAGTGGAGAATAACCAGGAAGTTGAATAAATCTCATAGGAGTTGTGAGTAAGAAGATATCCCACTTTCTATCCAGATGATTCCAGATTAGCCTGTTCGGACATATGGCAATATCTTCATGATTCTTATCAAACCAGGATGAACCACGATCTAAGAAGCTTTATTTGGAACCACTAATCAGTGGAGAATAACCAGGAAGTTGAATAAATCTCATAGGAGTTGTGAGTAAGAAGATATCCCACTTTCTATCCAGATGATTCCAGATTAGCCTGTTCGGACATATGGCAATATCTTCATGATTCTTATCAAACCAGGATGAACCACGATCTAAGAAGCTTTATTTGGAACCACTAATCAGTGGAGAATAACCAGGAAGTTGAATAAATCTCATAGGAGTTGTGAGTAAGAAGATATCCCACTTTCTATCCAGATGATTCCAGATTAGCCTGTTCGGACATATGGCAATATCTTCATGATTCTTATCAAACCAGGATGAACCACGATCTAAGAAGCTTTATTTGGAACCACTAATCAGTGGAGAATAACCAGGAAGTTGAATAAATCTCATAGGAGTTGTGAGTAAGAAGATATCCCACTTTCTATCCAGATGATTCCAGATTAGCCTGTTCGGACATATGCCATTATCTTCATGATTCTTATCAAACCAGGATGAACCACGATCTAAGAAGCTTTATTTGGAACCACTAATCAGTGGAGAATAACCAGGAAGTTGAATAAATCTCATAGGAGTTGTGAGTAAGAAGATATCCCACTTTCTATCCAGATGATTCCAGATTAGCCTGTTCGGACATATGGCAATATCTTCATGATTCTTATCAAACCAGGATGAACCACGATCTAAGAAGCTTTATTTGGAACCACTAATCAGTGGAGAATAACCAGGAAGTTGAATAAATCTCATAAGAGTTGTGAGTAAGAAGATATCCCACTTTCTATCCAGATGATTCCAGATTAGCCTGTTCGGACATATGCCATTATCTTCATGATTCTTATCAAACCAGGATGAACCACGATCTAAGAAGCTTTATTTGGAACCACTAATCAGTGGAGAATAACCAGGAAGTTGAATAAATCTCATAGGAGTTGTGAGTAAGAAGATATCCCACTTTCTATCCAGATGATTCCAGATTAGCCTGTTCGGACATATGGCAATATCTTCATGATTCTTATCAAACCAGGATGAACCACGATCTAAGAAGCTTTATTTGGAACCACTAATCAGTGGAGAATAACCAGGAAGTTGAATAAATCTCATAGGAGTTGTGAGTAAGAAGATATCCCACTTTCTATCCAGATGATTCCAGATTAGCCTGTTCGGACATATGGCAATATCTTCATGATTCTTATCAAACCAGGATGAACCACGATCTAAGAAGCTTTATTTGGAACCACTAATCAGTGGAGAATAACCAGGAAGTTGAATAAATCTCATAGGAGTTGTGAGTAAGAAGATATCCCACTTTCTATCCAGATGATTCCAGATTAGCCTGTTCGGACATATGGCAATATCTTCATGATTCTTATCAAACCAGGATGAACCACGATCTAAGAAGCTTTATTTGGAACCACTAATCAGTGGAGAATAACCAGGAAGTTGAATAAATCTCATAGGAGTTGTGAGTAAGAAGATATCCCACTTTCTATCCAGATGATTCCAGATTAGCCTGTTCGGACATATGGCAATATCTTCATGATTCTTATCAAACCAGGATGAACCACGATCTAAGAAGCTTTATTTGGAACCACTAATCAGTGGAGAATAACCAGGAAGTTGAATAAATCTCATAGGAGTTGTGAGTAAGAAGATATCCCACTTTCTATCCAGATGATTCCAGATTAGCCTGTTCGGACATATGGCAATATCTTCATGATTCTTATCAAACCAGGATGAACCACGATCTAAGAAGCTTTATTTGGAACCACTAATCAGTGGAGAATAACCAGGAAGTTGAATAAATCTCATAGGAGTTGTGAGTAAGAAGATATCCCACTTTCTATCCAGATGATTCCAGATTAGCCTGTTCGGACATATGCCAATATCTTCATGATTCTTATCAAACCAGGATGAACCACGATCTAAGAAGCTTTATTTGGAACCACTAATCAGTGGAGAATAACCAGGAAGTTGAATAAATCTCATAGGAGTTGTGAGTAAGAAGATATCCCACTTTCTATCCAGATGATTCCAGATTAGCCTGTTCGGACATATGGCAATATCTTCATGATTCTTATCAAACCAGGATGAACCACGATCTAAGAAGCTTTATTTGGAACCACTAATCAGTGGAGAATAACCAGGAAGTTGAATAAATCTCATAGGAGTTGTGAGTAAGAAGATATCCCACTTTCTATCCAGATGATTCCAGATTAGCCTGTTCGGACATATGGCAATATCTTCATGATTCTTATCAAACCAGGATGAACCACGATCTAAGAAGCTTTATTTGGAACCACTAATCAGTGGAGAATAACCAGGAAGTTGAATAAATCTCATAGGAGTTGTGAGTAAGAAGATATCCCACTTTCTATCCAGATGATTCCAGATTAGCCTGTTCGGACATATGGCAATATCTTCATGATTCTTATCAAACCAGGATGAACCACGATCTAAGAAGCTTTATTTGGAACCACTAATCAGTGGAGAATAACCAGGAAGTTGAATAAATCTCATAGGAGTTGTGAGTAAGAAGATATCCCACTTTCTATCCAGATGATTCCAGATTAGCCTGTTCGGACATATGGCAATATCTTCATGATTCTTATCAAACCAGGATGAACCACGATCTAAGAAGCTTTATTTGGAACCACTAATCAGTGGAGAATAACCAGGAAGTTGAATAAATCTCATAGGAGTTGTGAGTAAGAAGATATCCCACTTTCTATCCAGATGATTCCAGATTAGCCTGTTCGGACATATGGCAATATCTTCATGATTCTTATCAAACCAGGATGAACCACGATCTAAGAAGCTTTATTTGGAACCACTAATCAGTGGAGAATAACCAGGAAGTTGAATAAATCTCATAGGAGTTGTGAGTAAGAAGATATCCCACTTTCTATCCAGATGATTCCAGATTAGCCTGTTCGGACATATGGCAATATCTTCATGATTCTTATCAAACCAGGATGAACCACGATCTAAGAAGCTTTATTTGGAACCACTAATCAGTGGAGAATAACCAGGAAGTTGAATAAATCTCATAGGAGTTGTGAGTAAGAAGATATCCCACTTTCTATCCAGATGATTCCAGATTAGCCTGTTCGGACATATGGCAATATCTTCATGATTCTTATCAAACCAGGATGAACCACGATCTAAGAAGCTTTATTTGGAACCACTAATCAGTGGAGAATAACCAGGAAGTTGAATAAATCTCATAGGAGTTGTGAGTAAGAAGATATCCCACTTTCTATCCAGATGATTCCAGATTAGCCTGTTCGGACATATGGCAATATCTTCATGATTCTTATCAAACCAGGATGAACCACGATCTAAGAAGCTTTATTTGGAACCACTAATCAGTGGAGAATAACCAGGAAGTTGAATAAATCTCATAGGAGTTGTGAGTAAGAAGATATCCCACTTTCTATCCAGATGATTCCAGATTAGCCTGTTCGGACATATGGCAATATCTTCATGATTCTTATCAAACCAGGATGAACCACGATCTAAGAAGCTTTATTTGGAACCACTAATCAGTGGAGAATAACCAGGAAGTTGAATAAATCTCATAGGAGTTGTGAGTAAGAAGATATCCCACTTTCTATCCAGATGATTCCAGATTAGCCTGTTCGGACATATGGCAATATCTTCATGATTCTTATCAAACCAGGATGAACCACGATCTAAGAAGCTTTATTTGGAACCACTAATCAGTGGAGAATAACCAGGAAGTTGAATAAATCTCATAGGAGTTGTGAGTAAGAAGATATCCCACTTTCTATCCAGATGATTCCAGATTAGCCTGTTCGGACATATGGCAATATCTTCATGATTCTTATCAAACCAGGATGAACCACGATCTAAGAAGCTTTATTTGGAACCACTAATCAGTGGAGAATAACCAGGAAGTTGAATAAATCTCATAGGAGTTGTGAGTAAGAAGATATCCCACTTTCTATCCAGATGATTCCAGATTAGCCTGTTCGGACATATGGCAATATCTTCATGATTCTTATCAAACCAGGATGAACCACGATCTAAGAAGCTTTATTTGGAACCACTAATCAGTGGAGAATAACCAGGAAGTTGAATAAATCTCATAGGAGTTGTGAGTAAGAAGATATCCCACTTTCTATCCAGATGATTCCAGATTAGCCTGTTCGGACATATGGCAATATCTTCATGATTCTTATCAAACCAGGATGAACCACGATCTAAGAAGCTTTATTTGGAACCACTAATCAGTGGAGAATAACCAGGAAGTTGAATAAATCTCATAGGAGTTGTGAGTAAGAAGATATCCCACTTTCTATCCAGATGATTCCAGATTAGCCTGTTCGGACATATGGCAATATCTTCATGATTCTTATCAAACCAGGATGAACCACGATCTAAGAAGCTTTATTTGGAACCACTAATCAGTGGAGAATAACCAGGAAGTTGAATAAATCTCATAGGAGTTGTGAGTAAGAAGATATCCCACTTTCTATCCAGATGATTCCAGATTAGCCTGTTCGGACATATGGCAATATCTTCATGATTCTTATCAAACCAGGATGAACCACGATCTAAGAAGCTTTATTTGGAACCACTAATCAGTGGAGAATAACCAGGAAGTTGAATAAATCTCATAGGAGTTGTGAGTAAGAAGATATCCCACTTTCTATCCAGATGATTCCAGATTAGCCTGTTCGGACATATGGCAATATCTTCATGATTCTTATCAAACCAGGATGAACCACGATCTAAGAAGCTTTATTTGGAACCACTAATCAGTGGAGAATAACCAGGAAGTTGAATAAATCTCATAGGAGTTGTGAGTAAGAAGATATCCCACTTTCTATCCAGATGATTCCAGATTAGCCTGTTCGGACATATGGCAATATCTTCATGATTCTTATCAAACCAGGATGAACCACGATCTAAGAAGCTTTATTTGGAACCACTAATCAGTGGAGAATAACCAGGAAGTTGAATAAATCTCATAGGAGTTGTGAGTAAGAAGATATCCCACTTTCTATCCAGATGATTCCAGATTAGCCTGTTCGGACATATGGCAATATCTTCATGATTCTTATCAAACCAGGATGAACCACGATCTAAGAAGCTTTATTTGGAACCACTAATCAGTGGAGAATAACCAGGAAGTTGAATAAATCTCATAGGAGTTGTGAGTAAGAAGATATCCCACTTTCTATCCAGATGATTCCAGATTAGCCTGTTCGGACATATGGCAATATCTTCATGATTCTTATCAAACCAGGATGAACCACGATCTAAGAAGCTTTATTTGGAACCACTAATCAGTGGAGAATAACCAGGAAGTTGAATAAATCTCATAGGAGTTGTGAGTAAGAAGATATCCCACTTTCTATCCAGATGATTCCAGATTAGCCTGTTCGGACATATGGCAATATCTTCATGATTCTTATCAAACCAGGATGAACCACGATCTAAGAAGCTTTATTTGGAACCACTAATCAGTGGAGAATAACCAGGAAGTTGAATAAATCTCATAGGAGTTGTGAGTAAGAAGATATCCCACTTTCTATCCAGATGATTCCAGATTAGCCTGTTCGGACATATGGCAATATCTTCATGATTCTTATCAAACCAGGATGAACCACGATCTAAGAAGCTTTATTTGGAACCACTAATCAGTGGAGAATAACCAGGAAGTTGAATAAATCTCATAGGAGTTGTGAGTAAGAAGATATCCCACTTTCTATCCAGATGATTCCAGATTAGCCTGTTCGGACATATGGCAATATCTTCATGATTCTTATCAAACCAGGATGAACCACGATCTAAGAAGCTTTATTTGGAACCACTAATCAGTGGAGAATAACCAGGAAGTTGAATAAATCTCATAGGAGTTGTGAGTAAGAAGATATCCCACTTTCTATCCAGATGATTCCAGATTAGCCTGTTCGGACATATGGCCATTATCTTCATGATTCTTATCAAACCAGGATGAACCACGATCTAAGAAGCTTTATTTGGAACCACTAATCAGTGGAGAATAACCAGGAAGTTGAATAAATCTCATAGGAGTTGTGAGTAAGAAGATATCCCACTTTCTATCCAGATGATTCCAGATTAGCCTGTTCGGACATATGGCAATATCTTCATGATTCTTATCAAACCAGGATGAACCACGATCTAAGAAGCTTTATTTGGAACCACTAATCAGTGGAGAATAACCAGGAAGTTGAATAAATCTCATAGGAGTTGTGAGCAAGAAGATATCCCACTTTCTATCCAGATGATTCCAGATTAGCCTGTTCGGACATATGGCAATATTCTTCATGATTCTTATCAAACCAGGATGAACCACGATCTAAGAAGCTTTATTTGGAACCACTAATCAGTGGAGAATAACCAGGAAGTTGAATAAATCTCATAGGAGTTGTGAGTAAGAAGATATCCCACTTTCTATCCAGATGATTCCAGATTAGCCTGTTCGGACATATGCCAATATCTTCATGATTCTTATCAAACCAGGATGAACCACGATCTAAGAAGCTTTATTTGGAACCACTAATCAGTGGAGAATAACCAGGAAGTTGAATAAATCTCATAGGAGTTGTGAGTAAGAAGATATCCCACTTTCTATCCAGATGATTCCAGATTAGCCTGTTCGGACATATGCCAATATCTTCATGATTCTTATCAAACCAGGATGAACCACGATCTAAGAAGCTTTATTTGGAACCACTAATCAGTGGAGAATAACCAGGAAGTTGAATAAATCTCATAGGAGTTGTGAGTAAGAAGATATCCCACTTTCTATCCAGATGATTCCAGATTAGCCTGTTCGGACATATGGCAATTATCTTCATGATTCTTATCAAACCAGGATGAACCACGATCTAAGAAGCTTTATTTGGAACCACTAATCAGTGGAGAATAACCAGGAAGTTGAATAAATCTCATAGGAGTTGTGAGTAAGAAGATATCCCACTTTCTATCCAGATGATTCCAGATTAGCCTGTTCGGACATATGCAATATCTTCATGATTCTTGGAGAATAACCAGGAAGTTGAATAAATCTCATAGGAGTTGTGAGTAAGAAGATATTGATATTTTTATAAGATGATACTGGTTGTTTGTGTAAGAACTCCAATGGAGCAAAGAGAGAAAGTGATTGGCGATTTGAGAGAGACAAGGATTGGAGTTTGTTTAGGTGTGAGGTTTAAAGTGTATAAGAGATTAAGAACCAGAGATTATAAGATTTAGTAACCAAGTATGAGAGATTAAAGAGACAAGTATGTGATTAGAGAGTTTCTGTATCAAAGAACTTTCCTTACTATGAAGGAGGAGGGGAAACCCCACTCTCTCTCTTAACCATTACAATGCGCAAATGACAAGCTTATATAGCTGTTTACATCTTGCAAATGATTAGCTAAAACCCTAATCCTATTGATAAGAAATGGACAGTGGAGATCAAGAGTGTTTAAAATAAATGTTGGAGATGGGTCTTGTAGCTGGCGAATTCAAACTTGTGGCTGAGCTTGCTTCTTTTGAATCAAGGCTGGCGCCTCAGCATAGTGCTTTATGCTTCTTCCCCTTATCATGTCCAGATTCCTAAAGCACTATGCTCCTTAGCTTCTTCCTTTTGACCAGTCTTTGGACAGCTTGCACACAGCATCTTTCTTCTTCCCTTTGGGATATTCCCTTGCTTGTCACACTGCTCCAACGGTCATATATTTAAACTTCAGCGCCCTGACTTTGCACTTCTCATCTTTTACTTGATGATCAAGTGCCCACACTTTGCATTTTACTTGCTGATCAAGTCTTGCGCCCACACATTGCACAATTTGATATTGCACAACTCCTTATCATGATAATGTTTGTGCCCACACTTTGCACATAACATTATCATGATAATTCTTTAAAACCCAGCTACGCCCTGACTTTGCACATTCTGATAATGTGCCCTCATTTTGCACAGACTTTGCACAGACCTCAAATGCCTTCAACATCTTGAGTCTTGCTTCAGATAATGTGCCCACACTTTGCACATTCTGATAATGTACAAAGTGTTGTGCCCAGACTTTGCACATCTTCCCATCTCCATCTCTTTCTCTTTAAACACTCCATCTGATCTCTATAAGTCTTTCCTAGACTTCACTTCCACTGATAAATGCTTTAGACTCCTTCTAAAGCTCAACTGAAGTCTTCCGGAGATAATAAGAAGCTTGCCCTATTTATGCTCAAGCTTCTCTTCTTCTCTTCAGTTCAACACTCCCCCTCAAGCTTAACTCTAGAAGATCCTGAGTTAAGCTTGGAACCCTGAAGAGCTTCCTCATTAAAAACCTCACCAAGGAAAACCCAGTGGGACAAAACCTTGATGAGGGAAAAAGAGTAAAGTCTCCAAGGCCCGGGGATTGGCCAGTGATTCTTTGTACCTTACCATCAATGTAAGGGATCCAAAGAATCACTTGGATCATGGCCTCATGTGATGGACAAGGTTCGTTCATCACTCTCCTTGCTCCATCATCACACTTCTTGTATCTCATCTTTGGACAGACCTTGTTGCTCCCCCTTTCTCACAACCTCCTTGTTGTGATCAAGTGCTCGCTTCTCCTGATCTTCCTTGATAGATACATACTAGTCTTGGTTGCTTCTTCTCCTTGAGTCACCACCATGTTACTGAAACCATATGAGAATGCTTCAGCTGTTGTACCAAGCACCTCACTCTAGAAGCCGCCTTGGAGATCGCTTCACCCATTCTTCATCTTGCTTCGTAACTGATCTGCTCCTCTTCTTGAATAACCACCAAGTACTCTCCTTGATCAGATCATGTCTCAACACTCCCCCTCAAGCTTGACCATGTGGAACAAGTCAAGCTTGGAAGGAACATCTTACATGATCTGCATCACACTCCATTGCAACACTTTGAACTCGCCATCTTTGATTGGATTGCTTGTGGAAGCTTCATCTCATCAGTCACCTCAACACTAGAAGCCGCACTGATTGAGTCTCATCTTCCCACAGCCAAGAACCCTCTGAAAGCTCTCTTGTCTAGACACGCCACTGCCTAAACCCAAATGGCTCCTTCTTCAGCTGCTTGCAATGGCTCCTCTTGAACCGCTTGATAGCTCACTTAACTCCCCTCCTCAAGCTTGGATTAGATTTGGGATCCAAGCTTGCAAGTGAGCTTCAGTGGCTTCAAGCATCAGTGGCGCATCACCACTCTCATCACCCTTCTCCATTGAACCCCAATGGCAACAACTTCTTCCTCTTTCACCCGGATGGATAGTGAACCAAGAACACTTCTTGTGAAACCTGAAACATCACTAAACTCCAGCAAAGATAAGAAACACAATATGAGATCAAACCTTGACTAATCATCAAGTTTGATCTCCACACTGTCTCAAGCTTTGCATATGATTGAAACAAGCATTAGCAAGTTCATATCATTGCAAGCTACATCACAAGTACAAGCAAGATCACACTAGAATCAATGCAAGCTACTTATGCAATTTTTAAACTCTGCCTTACCTACATCTTGGCTATAAATCCAAGTGTATCAACCTAAGGCAGACAAGATTAATATGCAACAGCTTCTCGGCTTCAATACATGAATGCAATGCATCACTATGAACCGGAGCTTTGCATACAAATCACACACCATGCTTCAGCCTTTTAACAATTCTATCTCATGAATGCATGCTGGAAAGATTTAAATCTATCACCCTAGCAATACACAACACTAAGAATCAGGCTAAGCACTTTTAAACAACTCTCAACAATTTTAAAACAATTCTCAATGCTCAAAACACAACTCAAATAGCAACAGGGACAGATTCTAAATGCAACAACACTTGACAATCTTTTTCAACAGTCCTCAGGCTTTAAATCAACACCACAACACAACCAGATATCACATAGCATTAAAGACAAGATGGTCTCATGAATCACTTACCAAAGGAACCAGGTTGGTTCCTTTAACTTTCATGATGAACCGGCCATGGCTTTTGTGGACAAAGGAAGTTTGGATCGTCACCCATCTTCTTCTCCTTCAGTTCATGGCCACCATCTTGCTTCTTTTAACCCAAAGTCCCCTCCTTTCTTCATGCTTGTCACTCGCCATCTCTCTTTCAAGTGAAAGCTATCACCTTTCATCTTGAAATGAACTCGCCACACCATCTTCATGAGAAAGCTTTCACCTTTCTTCATTGAAGAGGGAAGAACAGCTTGCTTGGTCAAAGCTCCAAGCTTTGGTTGATCAGACCAGCTCTTGCTCTTGAATCCAAGGTCTTGTATCTTCAATGGCACCAAGGGATGGTGAGAATCAACAACAACAAGCTTCTAGACACCAGGGATGAACCGCCTTCCATCTTGAGGTCAAGAACACCTCCACGGCTCCATGTGCTTTTGCTGCTTCAAACCGGCATGAGAGGAGAGCTTGGGGATTGCGGAAGCTTCAGCTCAGGTTCTGATGAACCTGGCTCTGATACCATGATATTTTTATAAGATGATACTGGTTGTTTGTGTAAGAACTCCAATGGAGCAAAGAGAGAAAGTGATTGGCGATTTGAGAGAGACAAGGATTGGAGTTTGTTTAGGTGTGAGGTTTAAAGTGTATAAGAGATTAAGAACCAGAGATTATAAGATTTAGTAACCAAGTATGAGAGATTAAAGAGACAAGTATGTGATTAGAGAGTTTCTGTATCAAAGAACTTTCCTTACTATGAAGGAGGAGGGGAAACCCCACTCTCTCTCTTAACCATTACAATGCGCAAATGACAAGCTTATATAGCTGTTTACATCTTGCAAATGATTAGCTAAAACCCTAATCCTATTGATAAGAAATGGACAGTGGAGATCAAGAGTGTTTAAAATAAATGTTGGAGATGGGTCTTGTAGCTGGCGAATTCAAACTTGTGGCTGAGCTTGCTTCTTTTGAATCAAGGCTGGCGCCTCAGCATAGTGCTTTATGCTTCTTCCCCTTATCATGTCCAGATTCCTAAAGCACTATGCTCCTTAGCTTCTTCCTTTTGACCAGTCTTTGGACAGCTTGCACACAGCATCTTTCTTCTTCCCTTTGGGATATTCCCTTGCTTGTCACACTGCTCCAACGGTCATATATTTAAACTTCAGCGCCCTGACTTTGCACTTCTCATCTTTTACTTGATGATCAAGTGCCCACACTTTGCATTTTACTTGCTGATCAAGTCTTGCGCCCACACATTGCACAATTTGATATTGCACAACTCCTTATCATGATAATGTTTGTGCCCACACTTTGCACATAACATTATCATGATAATTCTTTAAAACCCAGCTACGCCCTGACTTTGCACATTCTGATAATGTGCCCTCATTTTGCATAGACTTTGCACAGACCTCAAATGCCTTCAACATCTTGAGTCTTGCTTCAGATAATTTGCCCACACTTTGCACATTCTGATAATGTACAAAGTGTTGTGCCCAGACTTTGCACATCTTCCCATCTCCATCTCTTTCTCTTTAAACCACTCCATCTGATCTCTATAAGTCTTTCCTAGACTTCACTTCCACTGATAAATGCTTTAGACTCCTTCTAAAGCTCAACTGAAGTCTTCCGGAGATAATAAGAAGCTTGCCCTATTTATGCTCAAGCTTCTCTTCTTCTCTTCAGTTCAACAGATCTAAGAAGCTTTATTTGGAACCACTAATCAGTGGAGAATAACCAGGAAGTTGAATAAATCTCATAGGAGTTGTGAGTAAGAAGATATCCCACTTTCTATCCAGATGATTCCAGATTAGCCTGTTCGGACATATGGCAATATCTTCATGATTCTTATCAAACCAGGATGAACCATATCTAAGAAGCTTTATTGGAACCACTAATCAGTGGAGAATAACCAGGAAGTTGAATAAATCTCATAGGAGTTGTGAGTAAGAAGATATCCCACTTTCTATCCAGATGATTCCAGATTAGCCTGTTCGGACATATGCCATTATCTTCATGATTCTTATCAAACCAGGATGAACCACGATCTAAGAAGCTTTATTTGGAACCACTAATCAGTGGAGAATAACCAGGAAGTTGAATAAATCTCATAGGAGTTGTGAGTAAGAAGATATCCCACTTTCTATCCAGATGATTCCAGATTAGCCTGTTCGGACATATGGCAATATCTTCATGATTCTTATCAAACCAGGATGAACCACGATCTAAGAAGCTTTATTTGGAACCACTAATCAGTGGAGAATAACCAGGAAGTTGAATAAATCTCATAAGTGTTGTGAGTAAGAAGATATCCCACTTTCTATCCAGATGATTCCAGATTAGCCTGTTCGGACATATGCCATTATCTTCATGATTCTTATCAAACCAGGATGAACCACGATCTAAGAAGCTTTATTTGGAACCACTAATCAGTGGAGAATAACCAGGAAGTTGAATAAATCTCATAGGAGTTGTGAGTAAGAAGATATCCCACTTTCTATCCAGATGATTCCAGATTAGCCTGTTCGGACATATGGCAATATCTTCATGATTCTTATCAAACCAGGATGAACCAATATATAAGAAGCTTTATTTGGAACCACTAATCAGTGGAGAATAACCAGGAAGTTGAATAAATCTCATAGGAGTTGTGAGTAAGAAGATATCCCACTTTCTATCCAGATGATTCCAGATTAGCCTGTTCGGACATATGCCATTATCTTCATGATTCTTATCAAACCAGGATGAACCACGATCTAAGAAGCTTTATTTGGAACCACTAATCAGTGGAGAATAACCAGGAAGTTGAATAAATCTCATAGGAGTTGTGAGTAAGAAGATATCCCACTTTCTATCCAGATGATTCCAGATTAGCCTGTTCGGACATATGGCAATATCTTCATGATTCTTATCAAACCAGGATGAACCACGATCTAAGAAGCTTTATTTGGAACCACTAATCAGTGGAGAATAACCAGGAAGTTGAATAAATCTCATAAGTGTTGTGAGCAAGAAGATATCCCACCTTCTATCCAGATGATTCCAGATTAGCCTGTTCGGACATATGCCATTATCTTCATGATTCTTATCAAACCAGGATGAACCACGATCTAAGAAGCTTTATTTGGAACCACTAATCAGTGGAGAATAACCAGGAAGTTGAATAAATCTCATAGGAGTTGTGAGTAAGAAGATATCCCACTTTCTATCCAGATGATTCCAGATTAGCCTGTTCGGACATATGGCAATATCTTCATGATTCTTATCAAACCAGGATGAACCACGATCTAAGAAGCTTTATTTGGAACCACTAATCAGTGGAGAATAACCAGGAAGTTGAATAAATCTCATAGGAGTTGTGAGTAAGAAGATATCCCACTTTCTATCCAGATGATTCCAGATTAGCCTGTTCGGACATATGGCAATATCTTCATGATTCTTATCAAACCAGGATGAACCACGATCTAAGAAGCTTTATTTGGAACCACTAATCAGTGGAGAATAACCAGGAAGTTGAATAAATCTCATAAGTGTTGTGAGTAAGAAGATATCCCACTTCTATCCAGATGATTCCAGATTAGCCTGTTCGGACATATGCCATTATCTTCATGATTCTTATCAAACCAGGATGAACCACGATCTAAGAAGCTTTATTTGGAACCACTAATCAGTGGAGAATAACCAGGAAGTTGAATAAATCTCATAGGAGTTGTGAGTAAGAAGATATCCCACTTTCTATCCAGATGATTCCAGATTAGCCTGTTCGGACATATGGCAATATCTTCATGATTCTTATCAAACCAGGATGAACCACGATCTAAGAAGCTTTATTTGGAACCACTAATCAGTGGAGAATAACCAGGAAGTTGAATAAATCTCATAGGAGTTGTGAGTAAGAAGATATCCCACTTTCTATCCAGATGATTCCAGATTAGCCTGTTCGGACATATGGCAATATCTTCATGATTCTTATCAAACCAGGATGAACCACGATCTAAGAAGCTTTATTTGGAACCACTAATCAGTGGAGAATAACCAGGAAGTTGAATAAATCTCATAGGAGTTGTGAGTAAGAAGATATCCCACTTTCTATCCAGATGATTCCAGATTAGCCTGTTCGGACATATGGCAATATCTTCATGATTCTTATCAAACCAGGATGAACCACGATCTAAGAAGCTTTATTTGGAACCACTAATCAGTGGAGAATAACCAGGAAGTTGAATAAATCTCATAGGAGTTGTGAGTAAGAAGATATCCCACTTTCTATCCAGATGATTCCAGATTAGCCTGTTCGGACATATGGCAATATCTTCATGATTCTTATCAAACCAGGATGAACCACGATCTAAGAAGCTTTATTTGGAACCACTAATCAGTGGAGAATAACCAGGAAGTTGAATAAATCTCATAGGAGTTGTGAGTAAGAAGATATCCCACTTTCTATCCAGATGATTCCAGATTAGCCTGTTCGGACATATGGCAATATCTTCATGATTCTTATCAAACCAGGATGAACCACGATCTAAGAAGCTTTATTTGGAACCACTAATCAGTGGAGAATAACCAGGAAGTTGAATAAATCTCATAGGAGTTGTGAGTAAGAAGATATCCCACTTTCTATCCAGATGATTCCAGATTAGCCTGTTCGGACATATGGCAATATCTTCATGATTCTTATCAAACCAGGATGAACCACGATCTAAGAAGCTTTATTTGGAACCACTAATCAGTGGAGAATAACCAGGAAGTTGAATAAATCTCATAGGAGTTGTGAGTAAGAAGATATCCCACTTTCTATCCAGATGATTCCAGATTAGCCTGTTCGGACATATGGCAATATCTTCATGATTCTTATCAAACCAGGATGAACCACGATCTAAGAAGCTTTATTTGGAACCACTAATCAGTGGAGAATAACCAGGAAGTTGAATAAATCTCATAGGAGTTGTGAGTAAGAAGATATCCCACTTTCTATCCAGATGATTCCAGATTAGCCTGTTCGGACATATGGCAATATCTTCATGATTCTTATCAAACCAGGATGAACCACGATCTAAGAAGCTTTATTTGGAACCACTAATCAGTGGAGAATAACCAGGAAGTTGAATAAATCTCATAGGAGTTGTGAGTAAGAAGATATCCCACTTTCTATCCAGATGATTCCAGATTAGCCTGTTCGGACATATGGCAATATCTTCATGATTCTTATCAAACCAGGATGAACCACGATCTAAGAAGCTTTATTTGGAACCACTAATCAGTGGAGAATAACCAGGAAGTTGAATAAATCTCATAGGAGTTGTGAGTAAGAAGATATCCCACTTTCTATCCAGATGATTCCAGATTAGCCTGTTCGGACATATGCAATATCTTCATGATTCTTATCAAACCAGGATGAACCACGATCTAAGAAGCTTTATTTGGAACCACTAATCAGTGGAGAATAACCAGGAAGTTGAATAAATCTCATAGGAGTTGTGAGTAAGAAGATATCCCACTTTCTATCCAGATGATTCCAGATTAGCCTGTTCGGACATATGGCAATATCTTCATGATTCTTATCAAACCAGGATGAACCACGATCTAAGAAGCTTTATTTGGAACCACTAATCAGTGGAGAATAACCAGGAAGTTGAATAAATCTCATAGGAGTTGTGAGTAAGAAGATATCCCACTTTCTATCCAGATGATTCCAGATTAGCCTGTTCGGACATATGGCAATATCTTCATGATTCTTATCAAACCAGGATGAACCACGATCTAAGAAGCTTTATTTGGAACCACTAATCAGTGGAGAATAACCAGGAAGTTGAATAAATCTCATAGGAGTTGTGAGTAAGAAGATATCCCACTTTCTATCCAGATGATTCCAGATTAGCCTGTTCGGACATATGGCAATATCTTCATGATTCTTATCAAACCAGGATGAACCACGATCTAAGAAGCTTTATTTGGAACCACTAATCAGTGGAGAATAACCAGGAAGTTGAATAAATCTCATAGGAGTTGTGAGTAAGAAGATATCCCACTTTCTATCCAGATGATTCCAGATTAGCCTGTTCGGACATATGGCAATATCTTCATGATTCTTATCAAACCAGGATGAACCACGATCTAAGAAGCTTTATTTGGAACCACTAATCAGTGGAGAATAACCAGGAAGTTGAATAAATCTCATAGGAGTTGTGAGTAAGAAGATATCCCACTTTCTATCCAGATGATTCCAGATTAGCCTGTTCGGACATATGGCAATATCTTCATGATTCTTATCAAACCAGGATGAACCACGATCTAAGAAGCTTTATTTGGAACCACTAATCAGTGGAGAATAACCAGGAAGTTGAATAAATCTCATAGGAGTTGTGAGTAAGAAGATATCCCACTTTCTATCCAGATGATTCCAGATTAGCCTGTTCGGACATATGGCAATATCTTCATGATTCTTATCAAACCAGGATGAACCACGATCTAAGAAGCTTTATTTGGAACCACTAATCAGTGGAGAATAACCAGGAAGTTGAATAAATCTCATAGGAGTTGTGAGTAAGAAGATATCCCACTTTCTATCCAGATGATTCCAGATTAGCCTGTTCGGACATATGGCAATATCTTCATGATTCTTATCAAACCAGGATGAACCACGATCTAAGAAGCTTTATTTGGAACCACTAATCAGTGGAGAATAACCAGGAAGTTGAATAAATCTCATAGGAGTTGTGAGTAAGAAGATATCCCACTTTCTATCCAGATGATTCCAGATTAGCCTGTTCGGACATATGGCAATATCTTCATGATTCTTATCAAACCAGGATGAACCACGATCTAAGAAGCTTTATTTGGAACCACTAATCAGTGGAGAATAACCAGGAAGTTGAATAAATCTCATAGGAGTTGTGAGTAAGAAGATATCCCACTTTCTATCCAGATGATTCCAGATTAGCCTGTTCGGACATATGGCAATATCTTCATGATTCTTATCAAACCAGGATGAACCACGATCTAAGAAGCTTTATTTGGAACCACTAATCAGTGGAGAATAACCAGGAAGTTGAATAAATCTCATAGGAGTTGTGAGTAAGAAGATATCCCACTTTCTATCCAGATGATTCCAGATTAGCCTGTTCGGACATATGGCAATATCTTCATGATTCTTATCAAACCAGGATGAACCACGATCTAAGAAGCTTTATTTGGAACCACTAATCAGTGGAGAATAACCAGGAAGTTGAATAAATCTCATAGGAGTTGTGAGTAAGAAGATATCCCACTTTCTATCCAGATGATTCCAGATTAGCCTGTTCGGACATATGGCAATATCTTCATGATTCTTATCAAACCAGGATGAACCACGATCTAAGAAGCTTTATTTGGAACCACTAATCAGTGGAGAATAACCAGGAAGTTGAATAAATCTCATAGGAGTTGTGAGTAAGAAGATATCCCACTTTCTATCCAGATTAGCCTGTTCGGACATATGGCAATATCTTCATGATTCTTATCAAACCAGGATGAACCACGATCTAAGAAGCTTTATTTGGAACCACTAATCAGTGGAGAATAACCAGGAAGTTGAATAAATCTCATAGGAGTTGTGAGTAAGAAGATATCCCACTTTCTATCCAGATGATTCCAGATTAGCCTGTTCGGACATATGGCAATATCTTCATGATTCTTATCAAACCAGGATGAACCACGATCTAAGAAGCTTTATTTGGAACCACTAATCAGTGGAGAATAACCAGGAAGTTGAATAAATCTCATAGGAGTTGTGAGTAAGAAGATATCCCACTTTCTATCCAGATGATTCCAGATTAGCCTGTTCGGACATATGGCAATATCTTCATGATTCTTATCAAACCAGGATGAACCACGATCTAAGAAGCTTTATTTGGAACCACTAATCAGTGGAGAATAACCAGGAAGTTGAATAAATCTCATAGGAGTTGTGAGTAAGAAGATATCCCACTTTCTATCCAGATGATTCCAGATTAGCCTGTTCGGACATATGGCAATATCTTCATGATTCTTATCAAACCAGGATGAACCACGATCTAAGATGGAGAATAACCAGGAAGTTGAATAAATCTCATAGGAGTTGTGAGTAAGAAGATATCCCACTTTCTATCCAGATGATTCCAGATTAGCCTGTTCGGACATATGGCAATATCTTCATGATTCTTATCAAACCAGGATGAACCACGATCTAAGAAGCTTTATTTGGAACCACTAATCAGTGGAGAATAACCAGGAAGTTGAATAAATCTCATAAGTGTTGTGAGCAAGAAGATATCCCACCTTCTATCCAGATGATTCCAGATTAGCCTGTTCGGACATATGCCATTATCTTCATGATTCTTATCAAACCAGGATGAACCACGATCTAAGAAGCTTTATTTGGAACCACTAATCAGTGGAGAATAACCAGGAAGTTGAATAAATCTCATAGGAGTTGTGAGTAAGAAGATATCCCACTTTCTATCCAGATGATTCCAGATTAGCCTGTTCGGACATATGGCAATATCTTCATGATTCTTATCAAACCAGGATGAACCACGATCTAAGAAGCTTTATTTGGAACCACTAATCAGTGGAGAATAACCAGGAAGTTGAATAAATCTCATAGGAGTTGTGAGTAAGAAGATATCCCACTTTCTATCCAGATGATTCCAGATTAGCCTGTTCGGACATATGGCAATATCTTCATGATTCTTATCAAACCAGGATGAACCACGATCTAAGAAGCTTTATTTGGAACCACTAATCAGTGGAGAA
The DNA here is from genome assembly GCF_000801105.2 of Raphanus sativus. Taxonomy (NCBI): domain Eukaryota; kingdom Viridiplantae; phylum Streptophyta; class Magnoliopsida; order Brassicales; family Brassicaceae; genus Raphanus; species Raphanus sativus. The sequence goes on along the minus strand of NW_026615538.1, from coordinate 16,220 downwards.
TAACCAGGAAGTTGAATAAATCTCATAGGAGTTGTGAGTAAGAAGATATCCCACTTTCTATCCAGATGATTCCAGATTAGCCTGTTCGGACATATGGCAATATCTTCATGATTCTTATCAAACCAGGATGAACCACGATCTAAGAAGCTTTATTTGGAACCACTAATCAGTGGAGAATAACCAGGAAGTTGAATAAATCTCATAGGAGTTGTGAGTAAGAAGATATCCCACTTTCTATCCAGATGATTCCAGATTAGCCTGTTCGGACATATGGCAATATCTTCATGATTCTTATCAAACCAGGATGAACCACGATCTAAGAAGCTTTATTTGGAACCACTAATCAGTGGAGAATAACCAGGAAGTTGAATAAATCTCATAGGAGTTGTGAGTAAGAAGATATCCCACTTTCTATCCAGATGATTCCAGATTAGCCTGTTCGGACATATGGCAATATCTTCATGATTCTTATCAAACCAGGATGAACCACGATCTAAGAAGCTTTATTTGGAACCACTAATCAGTGGAGAATAACCAGGAAGTTGAATAAATCTCATAGGAGTTGTGAGTAAGAAGATATCCCACTTTCTATCCAGATGATTCCAGATTAGCCTGTTCGGACATATGGCAATATCTTCATGATTCTTATCAAACCAGGATGAACCACGATCTAAGAAGCTTTATTTGGAACCACTAATCAGTGGAGAATAACCAGGAAGTTGAATAAATCTCATAGGAGTTGTGAGTAAGAAGATATCCCACTTTCTATCCAGATGATTCCAGATTAGCCTGTTCGGACATATGGCAATATCTTCATGATTCTTATCAAACCAGGATGAACCACGATCTAAGAAGCTTTTTTGGAACCACTAATCAGTGGAGAATAACCAGGAAGTTGAATAAATCTCATAGGAGTTGTGAGTAAGAAGATATCCCACTTTCTATCCAGATGATTCCAGATTAGCCTGTTCGGACATATGGCAATATCTTCATGATTCTTATCAAACCAGGATGAACCACGATCTAAGAAGCTTTATTTGGAACCACTAATCAGTGGAGAATAACCAGGAAGTTGAATAAATCTCATAGGAGTTGTGAGTAAGAAGATATCCCACTTTCTATCCAGATGATTCCAGATTAGCCTGTTCGGACATATGGCAATATCTTCATGATTCTTATCAAACCAGGATGAACCACGATCTAAGAAGCTTTATTTGGAACCACTAATCAGTGGAGAATAACCAGGAAGTTGAATAAATCTCATAGGAGTTGTGAGTAAGAAGATATCCCACTTTCTATCCGATTCCAGATTAGCCTGTTCGGACATATGGCAATATCTTCATGATTCTTATCAAACCAGGATGAACCACGATCTAAGAAGCTTTATTTGGAACCACTAATCAGTGGAGAATAACCAGGAAGTTGAATAAATCTCATAGGAGTTGTGAGTAAGAAGATATCCCACTTTCTATCCAGATGATTCCAGATTAGCCTGTTCGGACATATGGCAATATCTTCATGATTCTTATCAAACCAGGATGAACCACGATCTAAGAAGCTTTATTTGGAACCACTAATCAGTGGAGAATAACCAGGAAGTTGAATAAATCTCATAGGAGTTGTGAGTAAGAAGATATCCCACTTTCTATCCAGATGATTCCAGATTAGCCTGTTCGTGTTGAGATGAAGCAATAAAGATCAAGAGTTGAGACTATGAGAGGAGTTATGATTGAATCAAGTGGAAGAGATGGTTTAGGTCTGTCCGTACAAGAGTGTCTTGGAAGGCAAGCAATGGAGTATGGAGGATTCAAATATCACGCCAATACTCTCCACAAGGTTCAGAATAATATAAACAAGTGCAAGGAAGCTGTTGGAGCCGTTGGAGGTTAAGTCAAACAAAGATCACATGCTGTGCTAAGAAGGAGAGGGAAGAGGAGATGTCACTGTCCTAGGACAGGCGAGAGTGACTCCTCTGATCAGTGTCTCCAATTGTTTATTATATGCTCTTTGTCTCATTGTTCACTCTGATCTATTTATGTAACATTGTAACACACCATATCAATCTAAGAAATCATTTTCTCTTTGTCTCTCTCTTAAATCTCGTTCACTCTCTCTCTCTCTCTCTCTCTTGTTCATCAGTGTTCTTAAGACACTTATCTCTCTTTGATTCTCATAATCTATCAATTCTCACATGGTATCAGAGCTTCAAGCTCTTGAAACCTTTCTTTCTTCCGCAAATCTCTGTGTTTTTATTTCTATTTTTGGCAAAGTTCATACTGTTCTTGGTGTGTTCTTCATTCTCTTATCCAGATTTTGCCAAAAATAGCAAAGTTCATCCAATTCTTCTTTAAATTTCTTTTTCTCACTCTGATAATTCCTTTGAAGTCTTTTCCACTGGATACTAGCTGTTCTTGATGTTATCCAGCTACTCATGATGGAAAAATCAGAGATTTCTATTTCAGTAACCCTAGAGGGGTCTAATTATTTGATATGGTCAAGAGTGGCCAGATTCACCTTGGGGAGTCATGGACTTTGGGACAGCCACATCATGAAGGCTGGAACTTCAAAGAAGATGACTCAAGAGGATATCAAGCTCACACGCATGAGGCGTGACCACAAGTGGGTTCAAGAAGACCAGCAAACACTTGGAATCATACACAACTCTTTGTCTACGCCAATCTTGAAGGCACACTCTCACATTCAAACCGCCAGTAACCTATGGGAGACTCTTCAGGCTGGCTATGGAAGTTTATGGGAGAGTCTTCAAGTTGTTTATGAGCAGGACAAGTTTCTTAGCTTACTACTGCACCTGGATTCAACCTACAACAACCTGATAAATTATTTCCTTAGAGAAGGAAAGATACCAGGCTTAGGAGAAGCTGGTGTCCTTAGAAGTCAACCAAATGGAAAGGAGCTCAAGGAGTTTGAGCATCCAGTGATTCATGGAAGAACCATGTACTCAGCGCTCAGTAGTGACACCACTAGAGGAGAATGGTGGAGAAGTGAGACTGGCGCAACAAACCCTGATGCCCCAGCAACCAGAAGAGACCTTGATCTATTCATCAAAGCTGCTCAATCCCTCATCTCATCCAAGAAGGCTGGTATATCATCCCCTGACTCTAAACCCATTATTATAGATTCAGGAGCTAGTCATCACATGATTAGTGATAGGAACTTGATTAGTGATATCCAGCCTGCTACTGGAAATGTTCTGATAGCTAATGGTGATAAGGTGAAGATAGAAGGGATAGGGAACCTTAGGTTGTTTGATAGGGAATCAACTGCCTTATATATGCCTAAGTTTACATCTAACCTGTTATCTGTGAGGAGAGCTACTGTTGATCTGAGTTGTCAGGTTGTCTTCAGACCAGATGAGGTTGAGTTTCAAGATTTAAAGACAGGGCAGGTTATTGGAAGAGGTCACAGTCATCAGGAGCTGTATCATCTCCAAAAGACACAACTAGCTGAATCTTCCTCATGTTGCTTGGTCAGTACATCTGCTGGGGTTGAGAGCACTATATGGCATGCTAGGTTGGGACATCCGCACACTAGAGCACTCAATCTGATGCTTCCTGGAGTGGTGTTTAAAAATGATGAGTGTGAAGCATGCATCTTGGGGAAGCATTGCAAGACAGTATTCCCAAGGTCCAACACGATTTATGAGAAGTGTTTTGACCTGGTTCACTCTGATGTGTGGACTGCACCTTGTATGTCCAGAGAGAATCACAAGTACTTTGTTACCTTCATTGATGAGAAGTCCAAGTACACTTGGGTCACACTGATCCAGTCTAAGGACAGAGTCTTGGAAGCTTTCAAGAATTATCATTCTCATGTCACCAACCACTTCAGTGCTAAGGTGAAGATTCTCAGGTCAGATAATGGTGGAGAGTACACAAGTGGAGCTTTCAAGCAATTTTTATCTCAACAAGGGATTATTCATCAGACCAGTTGTCCTTATACTCCTCAGCAAAATGGAGTTGCTGAAAGGAAGAACAGGCATCTTATGGAGGTGGCTAGATCAATGATGTTCCACATGAGTGTTCCAAAGAGGTTCTGGAGTGATGCTGTGGTTTCTGCTTGTCATCTGATCAACAGAACCCCAACTAGAGTTCTCAATGACATATCTCCTTATGAAGTTCTCAACAAGAGCAAGCCATCTCTGGATCACATGCGGGTGTTTGGATGTATCTGTTTTGTATTGGTACCAGGAGGGCAGAGGAACAAGCTTGATGCAAGAAGCACAAAGGCAGTGTTCATTGGGTATTCTCCTCACCAGAAAGGCTACAAGTGTTATGTACCAGAGACCAGGAGGGTCTTAATCTCACGAGATGTCAAGTTCATGGAGTCTAGGAGTTACTATGATGGGAAGAATTGGGAAGATTTGGAGAATCTATCCCAACCTACTTCAGATAGAGCTGATAGCCTCAGAAGAGTAATGGAGAGTCTTGGCATCAGTGTACCTATTAAGAGGATACCTGAAGTACAAGAGACAGTACCAGTGCAACCAGGACTAGTAAGTGATAATGGGGACACAGAAATCCCTCACCTTGATCCTGAGGGGGACAATCAAGCCGAACAACATCAAGAGGATGTTTCAGCAAGTCATGATCAAGCTGAGCATCATGCGCAAGAGGAGCAAGATCACAGTACTCAAGAGGAGACAGTGGTGAGCTCAAGCCAGCAGAATAGTGGATCAGTGATACCTGAAGAAGGAACAACCCAACCAGAGCTAAGAAGAAGCTCTAGGATTAAACAACCAGCATCAAACTGGAAGAACAACCGGGTCTACTTCAACGCTCAAGCTGTAGCACATCCTATACAAGCAGTGTGCTCTCTAGCTCAATATCCTCAAGAGCATGTGGTGTTTATTGGGGAGTTGGATCAAGAGTACATCCCAAGGTCCTATGAAGAAGCTATGGAACTTGCTGAATGGAGAGAATCAGTGGGCAGTGAGACTAGTGCCATGATCATCAATGATACATGGTATGAAGCAGAGCTACCCAAAGGCAAGAGGGCAGTAACAAGCAGATGGATCTTTACAATCAAATACAATGCTGATGGTACAGTAGAGAGGCGTAAGACAAGGTTGGTAGCAAGAGGCTTCACTCAGACCTATGGAGAGGATTATCTAGACACATTTGCACCAGTAGCCAAGCTGCACACCATAAGGATAGTCCTATCCTTAGCAGTAAATCTAGAGTGGGATCTATGGCAGATGGATGTGAAGAATGCCTTCTTACAAGGTGAGCTGGAGGATGAAGTATACATGAAGCCACCACCTGGTTTGGAGCATCTAGTGAAGCCTGGAAATGTCCTTAGACTGAAGAAAGCCATCTATGGATTGAAGCAATCTCCTAGAGCCTGGTATCACAAACTAAGCACCACGCTGAATGGAAGAGGTTTTGTGAAATCTCAGGCTGATCACACGTTGTTCACACTGACCAGCAAGAAGGGAATCATTGTGATCTTGGTGTATGTGGATGATATCATCATCACTGGCAGTGATAAAGAGGGCATACTTGCAACTAAGGCATATCTCAAGTCATCATTTGATATCAAAGATTTGGGAGAGCTCAAATACTTCCTAGGCATTGAGATATGCAGATCCAAGGAAGGACTATTTCTATCTCAAAGAAAGTATGCTTTGGATCTGCTAAAAGAGGCTGGTGATCTAGGAGGAAGAGCTGCAAAGACACCACTTGAAGATGGGTACAAAGTAATGCGTGAGGGGGAGATTGATAATCAACCATACACTGATGTCAAGCACTATAGAAGAATGGTTGGAAAGCTCATTTACCTCACCATAACCAGACCAGACGTGTGTTTTGCAGTCAACCAAGTAAGCCAACACATGCAAGCTCCAAAGATGCACCATTGGAATATGGTAGAGAGGATACTAAGGTACCTAAGAGAGGCACCAGGACAAGGAGTATGGATGGGATGCAACAAGAATACTGAGATTGTAGGCTATTGTGATGCTGATTGGGCAGGAGATAGAGTTGATAGGAGATCAACCACTGGTTACTGCACATTCATTGGAGGCAACTTGGTGACTTGGAAAAGCAAGAAGCAAAAGGTTGTGTCATGTTCAAGTGCTGAAGCTGAATATAGAGCCATGAGGAAGCTTACAAGCGAGTTGATTTGGATAAAGGGGTTGCTGAAAGATTTGGGAATTGAAGCTGCAACACCAATCACTATGCATTGTGATAATCAGGCTGCTATACACATTGCCAGCAACTCAGTCTTCCATGAAAGAACCAAACACATTGAAGTTGATTGCCATAAGGTGAGACAAGCTGTTGAGCAGAAGATCATCCTTCCATGTTACACCAGAAGTGAAGACCAGCTAGCTGACATCTTCACCAAAGCTGCAAGTTCTAAAGTCTGCGAGTTCATTCATTCAAAGCTTGGACTTGTGGACCTCTCATCTCAGTGATCCCCTTTCCATGAAGTGTTCTACTCTTTCCTTGATATGTTTTTGTCCCACTGGGTTTTGCATATCAAGGTTTTAATGAGGGAATGCTTCATGGTCTTCCAAGCTTGACTTGTTCCACATGGTCAAGCTTGAGGGGAGTGTTGAGATGAAGCAATAAAGATCAAGAGTTGAGACTATGAGAGGAGTTATGATTGAATCAAGTGGAAGAGATGGTTTAGGTCTGTCCATACAAGAGTGTCTTGGAAGGCAAGCAATGGAGAATGGAGGATTCAAATATCACGCCAATACTCTCCACAAGGTTCAGAATAATATAAACAAGTGCAAGGAAGCTGTTGGAGCCGTTGGAGGTTAAGTCAAACAAAGATCACATGCTGTGCTAAGAAGGAGAGGGAAGAGGAGATGTCACTGTTGTTGACATGAAGAGAATAAAAGATAACACATGTATACACGCTATCAAGGAGACCTTGATGAAGAGTGCATATTAAGGTAATCACTTGAAGTGCAAGGCAAAGGGAGAGAGGGAGAATTTAAATGAGTGAAGTATTATTTAAATGGACAAGGAAGGCTTAGTATGTCGACATGAGAAGGAAGAGAGAAGCTGAGGAAGGTCACGGGATTTCTAAGGAAGGGAGGAGCTGATCAAGCGCAGGGAACCGTTGTGACCTGTCGCTTTCTGCCCATCTGAACGAGCCTGATCGATCAGACCTCTCTCCTCATTGTTTAATCTTTCACTTGTACTATCTCATTGTTTATTCTTTTCTCCCTTGTCGCAATGCCTCTTGTCTAGTCTTTAAATAGACCTTGTAACATGTTGAATCAATTCAAGGAAATATAATTCCTCTTTACTCTTTGATACTCTCTCTCTCTCTCTCATTCTCTCTCGCGAGTTCATCACTAATCCCATAATAGTTTCTTTAATTCTCACCACTTCTCCTACTAATTCATACAAATCTTCATGGTATCAGAGCATCAAAGCTCTTGAAACCTACTTCTTTTACTTCCGCAATTACTCTGATTTTGCTGTTCTTGTTTCAAATCCATTTTTCAACTTTCTCTCTCCTGTTCTTGGCGATTTGGAAGCAAGATGGATGAAAACAACAACAACCACAAGCATCTCAACATTCCTGTGACCTTGAAAGGGATTAACTATCTCTTCTGGGCCAGGATGGTGAAGAGAGCCCTTGGCGGCAAAGGACTATGGAAGTATGCCACAACTGAAGCACCTTCCAAGCCTACTGTCCAAGGAGAAAAAGGGAAAGAGAAGGAGGAGAAGGAAGAAGCTGATGAAGATAAATGGGGCCAAGAAGACCTCATGGTGCTCTCAGCTCTCCTTAGCTCCCTTGAACCCTCAATTATGGAGTCTTACTCCTACTGTGAGACCACCAAGCAGCTATGGGACACACTGTACAAGGTGTATGGGAATGTTTCCAACCTGACAAGGGTCTTTGAAGTGAAGAAAGCTCTCAACAGTCTCAACCAAGGAGACATGGAGTTTCAACCCCACTTTGGCAAGTTCAGGTCCCTTTGGGCCGAGCTGGAGCTACTGAGACCTCATACCATGGATCCTGACATCCTTCTAGCAAGGCGTGAAGAAGATAAGGTCTTTGGGATGTTGCTCACACTCAACACTTCCTATGGAGCTCTTATCAAACACATCTTGAGGGCAGATAAACTCCCTGATCTGGATGATGTTTGTGCTCAAATCCAGAAGGAAGAAGGTTCAGTGAGCCTATTTGGAAACAAAGGAGACCTGAACATGGCGCATCAAGCTGAAGAGGTGGTAGCTAACAAAGCAACCTACAAGCAAGAGGACAGGAGATCCTTGATCTGTGACCACTGCAAGAAGAAGGGTCATCTCAAAGACAAGTGCTGGATCCTGCACCCTCACCTAAAGCCAAACAAGTTCAAGGAACCAAGGTCACAGTACCAGGATGCAAGAGCTAACTTCTCAGCAGATGGTGCTGAGCCGGCGACTCCAAACCAAGGTGGTGGAAGCGCCATGGCATCTACATCAGTGTACAACACACCAAGGCCTAACCTGGATGAACTTCTCAAGAAATCTGACTTGGATGCCCTCATCAAGGCCCTAAAAGAATCTGGTATCTCTAAAACTCTTGGAATTTCTCTCAATGCTTCTCACACTGCTGGTGATGTTTTAAACTTGTTAAAATCGGCTAAACCATTGATAATTGACTCTGGTGCTTCACATCATATGATTAGTGATTTAAGCCTGATTAAAAACATAGTCCCAGCCTTAGGAAATGTGATGATAGCTAATGGTGATAAAATTCCAATCAAAGGGGTTGGCGATCTTAAGCTATTTGATAAAGAATCAAAAGCCTTTTATATGCCAACCTTTGCTTCAAACTTGTTATCTGTTAAGAGAGTCACAAATGATTTAAATTGTCATGTTACTTTCACTCCTAACAGTGTGTATTTTCAGGATATTGATTCAAGTAAGTTGCTTGGAAAAGGTGTCACAAAAGGAGATTTATACTTGCTTGAGGACACAAGACCAGCATCTGAATTATCTGTTGCATTTGTTTCTGTTTCTGATTTCCCTAAAGATGTAATGTGGCATGCTAGATTAGGACATCCTCATTCTCATGCCTTGAACATCCTGTTGCCTAGTGTTAAGTTTCAAAATGATTGTGAAGCTTGTATTCTAGGAAAACATTGTAGAAATGTGTTTCCTAAATCCAAGACTATTTATGATAATTGTTTTGACTTGATTCATTCGGATGTGTGGACTGCCCCTTGTGCATCTAGAGAACACCATAAGTATTTCGTGACATTCATAGATGAAAAGTCTAAATACACTTGGATAACTCTGTTGCAATCTAAAGATAGGGTGCTAGAAGCTTTTAAAAATTTTCAAAACTATATCACTAACCATTTCAATGTCAAGATTAAAATCCTTAGATCAGATAATGGTGGTGAATACACTAGCACAGCTTTCAAACAACATCTAGCCGCGCATGGAATCATACAACAAACTAGCTGTCCCTATACTCCACAACAAAATGGCGTGGCTGAAAGGAAGAATAGGCATCTAATGGAGGTGGCCAGGAGCATTATGTTTCATGCAAATGTCCCTAAGAGGTTTTGGGGTGATGCAGTTGTCACTGCCACTTACCTTATCAACCGCACTCCCACTAGAGTCCTCCTTGATTCTACACCATATGAGGTACTGAACAAAACTAAACCTTCCATAGATCATTTGAGGGTTTTTGGGTGTGTGTGTTTTGTATTTGTACCAGGAGAACTAAGGAACAAGTTAGAGCCTAAGAGCACTAAGGCTATGTTTATCGGCTACTCTACACATCAAAAGGGATACAAATGTTATGTTCCAGAGACAAGAAGGGTCCTAGTGTCAAAGGATGTTAAGTTTCTGGAATCAAAGGGCTACTATGCGGAAAGGAGTTGGGAAGAGCTTGAGAATCTATCTCAATCTGCCTCGGACAGAGCAAGTAACCTTAGAGTGGTGATGGAGAGGCTTGGCATCAGCTTATCTAGATCACCAGCCCCGGTCAGTGAGGCTCCAACACAAGCTACTGAAGAAGCAGCTACAGATGTGGAGAGCACTCATCTTGATCCTGAAGGGGGTGATAGTACTGAGCAACAACCAATGCAACCTCAAGAAACCTCAGTATCTCATGATCAAGATGAGATGATAGCACCAACCGGGGTCACTGAAGCTGAAACAGAACCTGAGCAGATACAACCTAGAAGGAGTACAAGGATCAGGAAACCAGCTTCAGATTGGACCAAGACAAGAGTGTACTTCAATGCAGAAGCCGTGGCACACCCCATTAGTGCAGTATGCTCACTAGCTCACTACCCAGCAGAGCATCAAGCCTTCATCACTGAATTGGATCAGGAATGGATTCCAAAGACATATGAGGAAGCAATGCAAGATGAGGAGTGGGGAGCATCCGTTGGAGATGAGATGGGAGCCATGGAGAAGAATGAAACATTCTTTGAAAGTGAACTTCCCAAAGGGAAGAAAGCAGTGACAAGCAGGCTACTCTTCACAATCAAGTATGGAGCCAATGGAAAGCCAGAAAGGAAGAAGACCAGACTGGTGGCGAGAGGCTACACACAAGTCTATGGTGAAGACTACTTGGATACATTTGCACCAGTAGCAAAACTACATACCATAAGGATCGTTCTATCACTTGCAGTCAACCTAGAGTGGGACTTGTGGCAAATGGATGTGAAGAATGCCTTTCTTCAAGGAGAGCTAGAAGATGAAGTGTACATGAGACCTCCTCCTGGCCTTGAAGATATGGTGAAACCAGGAAATGTGCTTAGACTCAGGAAGGCCATCTACGGATTGAAACAATCTCCAAGAGCATGGTACCACAAGCTAAGCACAACACTGAATGGAAGAGGCTTTGTGAAGTCTCAACAAGACCATTCTCTCTTCACTCTCACCAGCAAGGAAGGTATCATAGTCATACTGGTATATGTTGATGATATAATCATCACTGGTAGCAACAAGGAAGGTATCATCTCAACTAAATCTTTTCTTAAATCATCATTTGATATTAAGGATTTGGGAGAGTTAAAGTACTTCCTTGGGATTGAAATATGCCGATCTAAAGAGGGGCTTTTCTTATCTCAAAGGAAGTACACACTTGACATTTTAAATGAGGCAGGAAACCTTGGAAGTAGGAAAGCTAAAACACCATTAGAAGAGGACTACAAGGTACTGCGAGAGGGGGAGTATGAAGCTACTCCATTTCAAGATGTCAAGCAGTATAGAAGAATGGTTGGGAAGCTCATCTACTTGACAATCACCAGACCAGACCTATGCTTTGCAATAAACCAAGTAAGCCAACACATGGGAGCTCCTAAGGTGCATCACTGGAACATGGTGGAAAGAATCCTAAGGTATCTAAGGGAAGCACCAGGACAGGGAGTTTGGATGGCATGCAACAAGAGCACTGAGGTTGTGGGTTATTGTGATGCGGATTGGGCTGGAGATAGGGTTGATAGGAGATCAACCACAGGTTACTGTACCTTCATTGGAGGGAACTTGGTTACATGGAAAAGCAAGAAGCAAAAGGTGGTGTCCTGCTCAAGCGCTGAGGCAGAGTACAGATCCATGAGGAGACTTACAAGTGAGCTCATATGGATCAAAGGACTGCTAAAGGATTTGGGTATTGAGATCAACACGCCAATGATCATGCATTGTGACAATCAGGCAGCAATACATATTGCCTCCAACTCAGTCTTCCATGAAAGAACCAAGCATATAGAAGTGGACTGTCACAAGGTGAGACAAGCAGTAGAGCAGCGAGTGATACTTCCATGCTACACAAGGAGTGAGGATCAACTAGCTGACATCTTCACCAAGGCAGCCAGCAGCAAGGTTTGTGAGTTCATTCATCCAAAGCTTGGACTCATAGACCTCTCATGTCAGTGATCTCTCCTTCATGAAGTGATCTACTCTTTTTCCTTGCAAGGTTTTGTCCCAATGGGTTTTCCTTGCAAGGTTTTAATGAGGGATTGCTTCATGACTTCCAAGCTTGACTTGTTCCATATGGTCAAGCTTGAGGGGGAGTGTTGACATGAAGAGAATAAAAGATAACACATGTATACACGCTATCAAGGAGACTTTGATGAAGAGTGCATATTAAGGTAATCACTTGAAGTGCAAGGCAAAGGGAGAGAGGGAGAATTTAAATGAGTGAAGTATTATTTAAATAGACAAGGAAGGCTTAGTATGTCGACATGAGAAGGAAGAGAGAAGCTGAGGAAGGTCACGGGATTTCTAAGGAAGGGAGGAGCTGATCAAGCGCAGGGAACCGTTGTGACCTGTCGCTTTCTGCCCATCTGAACGAGCCTGATCGATCAGACCTCTCTCCTCATTGTTTAATCTTTCACTTGTACTATCTCATTGTTTATTCTTTTCTCCCTTGTCGCAATGCCTCTTGTCTAGTCTTTAAATAGACCTTGTAACATGTTGAATCAATTCAAGGAAATATAATTCCTCTTTACTCTTTGATACTCTCTCTCTCTCTCTCATTCTCTCTCGCGAGTTCATCACTAATCCCATAATAGTCTCTTTAATTCTCACCACTTCTCCTACTAATTCATACAAAACTTCACTTGACTCACTGCCCACTGATTCCCTCCATTCTGCATGTTCCATAGCTTCCTCATATGATCTTGGAATATATTCCTGATCCAGCTCTCCTATGAACACTACATGCTCTTGTGGGTATTGTGCTAGAGAGCACACTGCTTGGATGGGATGAGCTACTGCTTGGGAGTTGAAGTAGACTCTGTTGTTTTTCCAGTTTGCTGCTGGCTGCCTGACTCTAGTGCTTCTTCTTAAGGCTGGTTGAGTGTTGCCTTCTTCACCACTAGGTCCTGAACTCACAGTAGGCTCCTCTTGAGTCTCTTGTGTAATATCCTCATGCGCATGCTGTTCAGCTTGTTGCTCAGCTTGATCAGGACTTGCTGACTGCTCCTCTTGATGCTCAGCTTCATTGTCCCCCTCATGATCAAGATGAGTAACCTCAGGAGTAGTTGCTGGTGTCACTGGTGCTTCTTCTGATGCTCTCTCAACAGGTACACTGATGCCCAGACTTTCCATGACTCTTCTTAGGTTGGATGCTCTATCTGAAGCAGATTGAGATAGATTCTCCAAATCTTCCCAACTGTTTCCATCATAGTATCCTTTGGATTCCAAGAACTTGACCTCCCTGGAGACTAAGACCCTCCTGGTCTCTGGTACAAAGCATTTATACCCTTTCTGATGAGGAGAATATCCAATGAATACTGCCTTTGTACTCTTGGGCGCGAGCTTATCTCTTTGCTCTCCTGGAACAAAGACAAAACAAAGGCAACCAAACACACGCATATGTTCAATAGAGGGTTTTGTGTTGTTCAATACCTCATAAGGAGATTGATCTTGTAGGATCCTGGTAGGAATCCTGTTGATCAAATAGCATGCGGTTGTAACAGCATCACTCCAGAATCTTTTAGGCATGCTTGTATGGAACATCATGCTCCTGGCTACCTCCATAAGGTGTCTATTCTTCCTCTCAGCGACCCCATTTTGTTGTGGAGTGTAAGGACAGCTTGTTTGATGGATCATCCCATGTTTGGCTAAGTGTTGCTTGAATGCCTTGCTTGTGTATTCTCCTCCATTATCTGATCTCAAAATTTTAATCTTGGCATTGAAGTGATTAGTGACATAGTTTTGAAAATTTATGAATGCTTCTAAGACCCTATCCTTTGATGGCAATAAGGTTATCCAAGTATACTTAGACTTTTCATCTATGAATGTTACAAAATATTTGTGATGTTCTCTAGATACACATGGTGCGGTCCAAACATCAGAATGAATAAGATCAAAGCAATTTTCATAAATTTTACTTGATCTAGGGAACACTGTCTTGCAATGTTTCCCTAAGATACAAGCTTCACAGTCACTTTTAAAAGAGATACTAGGCAACATGATGTTCAAAGCACGAGAATGAGGATGTCCTAATCTAGCATGCCACAATACATCTTTAGGTAAAGCTGAAACAGAATTTAAAGCATAAGATAAATCGGTTGAGGTCTTGGTGTCTTCCAGCAAGTACAAGTCTCCCTTGGTTACACCATTGCCAAGCAACCTACTAGTCTCAATATCCTGAAAGTACACTTCATTAGGCGTGAATGTAACACTGCACTTAAGATCATTAGTAACTCTTTTTACAGATAACAAATTTGAGGCAAAGCTAGGCATGTAAAGAGCCTTAGAATCCTTGTTAAACAATTTAAGATCACCTATGCCTTTAATTGGTATCTTATCCCCATTTGCAATCATAACATGTCCTAGAGCAGGAACAATGTTTTTAATTAAGGTCAGGTCACTAATCATGTGATGACTAGCTCCTGAATCTATAACTAGAGGTTTTATCAACTTAGAACTAGTTAAAGCATTCATGGAGATATCACTGATAAGCGCATGAAAAGAGGTACCAAATTTGTTACCAGAGTTATCTTTGAGGAGTTTGATGAGAGCTTCAATGTCTGAGCGCTTGATAGTCTCATCTTGGGGGTTCCTCATGGTTGAGCTGGATGCTAGAGCTTTCTCCCCTCCACTCACTGCTCCGGGTTCACCTATGTCGCCTGAGTAGTTAGCTCTTGCTTCATTGTTACCAGTTCGGAACTTCTGTGGCTTCAAATGAGGATGGAGTATCCAGCACTTGTCTTTCCCATGCCCCTTCTTCTTGCAGTGGTCACACACCCACACCTTCTTGTCTTCAGGTTTGAAGTGACCTTTGTTAGCAACACCTTCTGCTTGGTTAGCTATCACAAGGTCTTTCTTCCCTCCAAAGAGTCCAACTGAGCCTTGCTCCTTTTGGATTTGAGCACACACTTCATCCAGAGATGGGAGACTAACTCCCCTCAGTATGTGCTTGATCAATTCATTGTATCCGGGGTTAAGAGAGAATAGCAAGGCAAAGACCTTATCTTGCTCTCTTCTCTCATTCAGTACATCCGGGTCAAGGGTTGCTGGTCTCAACATCTCCAGCTCTGCCCATAGAGATCTGAACTTCCCAAAGTGTTTATCAAACTCAGTATCCTCTTGACACAGGTTGTTGATAGCCCTCTTGACTTCAAACACTCGGTTAATGTTGGATACATTACCAAACACCTTCTGGAGTGTATCCCATAGTTCTTTTGAGGTTTCACAGTAGGCGTAAGACTCCAAGATTGATGCCTCAAGGCTGTGTTGGATGATAGACAAGACCAGGAGATCCTCTTGAACTCGCTTCTTGTCATCAGCTTCAGCTTGCACCACTTCTTTGCCATCCTCTCCTAGGACAGTCTTCTTCTTGTTGCTCCTGCCTTCTTCAACCACCTCCCAGAGCCCTCTGCCTCCAAGAGCGGTTTTAGTTAGCCTCGCCCAATGTAGATAGTTAGCTCCCTTGAGAGTAACTGGAATGGTCACCATCCGTGAGTGTTCTCCAGCAGAATCCATCAAGAGAGTTTTGTGAAAAGAAATTTAAAGATGAACTTTGCTATTTTTGGCAAATTCTGGAGGTGAAAATGAAGAACACTCCAAGAACACCAAGAACTTTACTTAAAATAGCAAGAACACAGAGAAATTGCGGAAGAGAAATAGGTCTCAAGAGCTAGAAAGCTCTGATACCATGTGAGAATTGAGAATTATATGATGAGAGATTGATGAGTTTAGTTGAGAATCAAAGGAGAGAATTTGAGAAACATGTTTGCGAGAGAGAGAGTGAGAAGGATGAATATGTTTCCTTGATTTAATTAGTCTGTGATACATGTCTTTAAATAGACCGAAATATGATAGACAAACAAGACAAGTTGACAAGCTAAAAGATTAAACAATTGGGGACTGATCTTGCGCAGTGGCTCGTTCAGCATGAGTGACAATGACAGGTGCTAAACGGTCATCTCTCCTTAACTCCACCCGTGACTCTTCTCTGATCAAGCTCCAACGTCTCTTTTGCTCCTTTGTCGACATCTTCTTTTATTTGAAGTGTGGTGAGACTCCCTTCCTTCTCAAGTTAGCCAATGACTTGTCTTCTAAGGTAAGTTAGGTCACTCTTGACCAAACTGTACGGACAAGCTCACTTGGACTTCCTTGATCACTCCGGGTTTCTCCTCTTCATCTCTTCTCTTCTTTGTCATCATACTCATCTAGTTTATTGCTTCATCTCAACAGATCTAAGAAGCTTTATTTGGAACCACTAATCAGTGGAGAATAACCAGGAAGTTGAATAAATCTCATAAGTGTTGTGAGCAA
>NW_026615537.1:0-52605 GCF_000801105.2 Raphanus sativus | reverse complement strand
ATACTCACGTCTCTCGATCCAGATCCATTTTCTCCGATCTGGTCAAACACAACACAACACAATGTCATCATCCTCCTCCTCCGCCTACGCGACGAGCAGCCTCGTCGTCGGCTACGCGCTCTGCTCCAGCCTCCTCGCCGTGATCAACAAGTTCGCCATCACCTATTTCAACTACCCCCGGCCTCCTCACCGCCCTCCAGTACCTAACCTCCACCGTCGGCGTCTACCTCCTCGGGAAGCTAGGTTTCCTCCACCACGACGCCTTCACCTGGGACACCGCCAAGAAGTTCCTCCCGCCGCCCTCGTCTTCTACCTCGCCATCTTCACCAACACCAACCTCCTCCGCCACGCCAACGTCGACACCCATCGTCTCCGCTCCCTCACCCCTCTCCTCGTCGCCATCGCCGACACGGTCTTCCGCTCCCAGCCGCGTCCTTCCAACTCACGTTCTTGTCTCTACTAGTGATCCTCGCTGGCGCGGTTGGTTACGTGGCGAACGACTCTGCCTTCACTCTCACGGCGTACTCGTGGGCCGTGGCTTATCTCGTCACCATCACCACCGAGATGGTTTACATCAAGCATATGGTGTCGAGTCTCGAGCTCAACACGTGGGGGTTTGTTTTGTACAACAACCTCTTGTCGCTGATGATCGCGCCCTTCTTTTGGTTCCTCACGGGGGAGTACACTGATGTTTTCACGGCCGTGAATGCTACAGGAGGGAGTTTGTTTGAGCCCGTTGCGTTTTTCGCCGTGGCGTTATCTTGTGTGTTTGGTTTTCTTATCAGCTTCTTCGGGTTTGCTGCTAGGAAAGCTATCTCCGCTACGGCTTTTACGGTGACTGGTGTTGTGAACAAGTTCTTGACTGTTGTGATTAATGTTTTGATTTGGGATAAGCATGCGAGTCCTGTTGGGTTGGTCTGTCTTCTCGTTACGATCTGTGGTGGTATTGGTTATCAGCAGTCCGTGACCGTGGCTAAGAAACCGACCAGTGGTCCGTCTCAAGTGTCGAACGACACCGAGAAGGTTGATGAAGAGTCGGTGGAGTTGATTCCGGGAAAGTAGCTACTAATGTATGAGAGGCTTAGCATTTCAATATTTTACAATTGAAGAGGTTTCTGGCCTCTTATAGTATCATTTTTGTGAACCTTTTACTCTCATTCTCATATTCCGTTAATACAAATATTCAAATATTCTCTAAAGCTCGTCTAAAACAAAGCTACACATACCCGTTTTCAAGACCTTCATCAGCAGCACCAGCCACGCCTTCTCTAGCTGCTGAACTAACAAGTGACTGCAATAAAAAAACAGAGACTTGTCCCCCTGAGGCATAATCCTCTTATGTAATGACAATCACTAGAATGCAAAAAAAAAAATTAGAATCTAACCTGGAGTTCCTGTTCGCAGTCTTTCAGGCTGTCCGTGCACTCTCTGACCCTTGAATATGATTTGTGTATCTACCAGAAACATAGATCATTAGTCTAACAAAGTGAAGACTAGCTTTGTAAACAGGACCTGATCCCATGTTTTGTTTACCTTTGCCAATTCTTTTCGGCGTTGTGAAGTCAGTTTCTTTTCATTGTTCAATAAATCTTCCAATCTCTGCGTTTAAACCATTCCAAATGAGAACAAAACCATAATAAACAATAAAACATGTTGAGTTCTACTAAAATACATAGTAGACGCACACCTTAAACTTGTTCTGTAGCTCTGAGCACAGAACTTCTTTTACTTCCAATCTCTCTTCCATCACCAGTACCTTAAAAATCGAAACTAGACAATCATTTCTTCCATCTCCCACTAAGGAAACTGTTGCTCCATTGGTTCTAGATTCAAGAAATCTACCAACTGCCTATCTGGGCACATAAGAGACCTCGTACCTCATCTTGAAGCACGTCATGTGTCTTAATCAGCGCTTCCAGTTCTTCTTTCACCTGTATAAAAAATTGCAAGTTTACACATGAACTATACAATGCAACAATAAATGTCTAACAAACATCATCATTACCTGAAAGCTGTGATCTCCACTTGAGTTAGACAAGTGATCTTTTCCATCTCTGCCACGCCCACCATCAAGCATGGTACCACTGTTAATTCAATAAAAGCACACATGGATTTGGACACTAAAACAAAACCGAATCAATCATTTTTGTAGCTTAAAGAAAAGTAAAATTTATGTTTTCTACCTATCTTCTCTCTTCGTTTCGTTGTGAGAACTGGTCCCGTTGATTCCCCTACTACCACCACTATCCCCACGCCAATCTCCTTCTTTCAAAACCCTGATGACCTTGTAACCATCTCTATCCCCAGCATATCATGATCATCATCACATGCTGCTCTTTCCTTCTTCTCTGTATAATAATAATATTCCCTTCTGCTGTCACGTGACCTATCCCGTTCACGTGCCCTTTCGTAACTGAAATCACTTCTCCCATGATGATCATCAGGGCTTTGTGGTTGAAACCTCCCTTGACCACCACCAAATCTTGTTGTCACCTCATTCACACGCACAGGACGCCCACCAATACTCTGATTTACAACAAGCTCCGTCAAAACAAAACAAGTAATAGCAATGAAAAAAGCCTCTCAATATAACATACTTTGCCATCCATGTCTTGGATAGCATCATCAGCACATCGACGATTCGGAAATGTAACGAAGCCATAGCATTTCCCTCTTACACTCCGGTCATTCACAATCTCCACCAAGTGCCAAAAACAAACAAGGAAACAGATGAGAAGTGTGTAACCTAAATTAGGAACTTGTAGGATCAACAAGGGAGGGGAGGAGTAAAAATCTACCTTGATGTAGACAACGGTGCCGTAAGTGGAGAAAACACGGCGGATAGCTTCCTCGGTGACGTCGTAAGGGAGGCCGCCGACGTAGACCGAGTTGGCATCGTCCATCGTCATTACTATTGCTAAAAGCTGGTTCAGAAGAAAGTTTGTGGCTCTGTTCTGATGACTTTCTGATTGACGACGACGCAGTCGTTAGTTATTGGGCTTTTCAATAAAACCGTTAGTTATTGGGCTGTAATTGAACTTTATTCTCTGTCTTCTATACCATTAAAACAGTCAAATTTAACCAGTCCGTTATTTTGATTAGCAGCACACCTTTGTATCTGTTTTTCAATGGCTTTTGAGCTATGTGTTTGGATCACTCAAATAAAATTGGCTTTTGTGCTAATAAAATGAAACTTCGACCTAATTTTCATTCTGCATATGTATATGCTGTTCCTGAACATGTGGATGGTGCTTGTGTTAAAGGTTTTGACTGAGAGGTTCTGGATTTGAACATAACTTAATAACATGTAGGTAACAACTCTGACAACTTTTGGAACGAAGTTTACATTACAACAAAGTTCAATAACACACGTTTCTGATATTACACTGTTACAAACTCTCGCAGGTACACATGTGTTGTTTCTTCTTTTCTGTAGTGAATTGCATTGACCGATGCAGAACGGGGAAAAACAAATGGGCGAGGCAGAGAGAACAGACACATCAAAGTATATAAATGTATTATTGGCGCCTCCTAAAGACGAACAACGATCCTCTAGAGCCTAAACCCAACCTAAGTTTCTCATCAACGTATGTGATCCTAAGCTTCACTTCACTTTCGAACCCATATTTAAACTCCAGAGATCCCACCTTGAGTTCCGGAGGCTCGAATATCACCTGAACCCACTCACTGTCCAACACTTTCAGCTTCCCTACAAAGACCAAAAAACAAGGTTAAAACATTAAAAACGCATATTGAGATCTGACCAAATACACATCTCTAGGGTTTTGCAGTTTCACCTGTCAAGGAGACGTCTCCGTCAAGAAAACCCAAAGCAGTAAAGGAAACTCTGTTCCTGACGATATCAGGAGAATCAATGCCTTGGATCATCTCATTGGTTCTGAAGAAGAGGCGGCCTATCCCGCTTCTGTAGCCTCCACCTGGAGATGTCGGTACAGAACAGTACACCACATCCCAATCTGCAGCATAAAAATTCAAAAGTTTTACATTTTTTTATATTCAAGGGAGAAGCAATCTGCTTTAGATTCTTACCTCCGAAGATGAGAGGGCATTTGACAGGCTCGCTCACACAGTACTTTTGAAGCTCTCCAGCCACTTGTGCCACCTCCTTGTGTTCTTCCGGGCTAAGCGTCACACCTCCATCACTGTTCGCAACCTGCGTGAAACACACGAAAACCATAACCATCGACTAATAATGGAATCATCTGCAACAAGTTGACTCGAGTCTATACAAAACCTTAGAGAGTAGAGATGAAATGAGATCATCGGGTCCAGTACGGAGCTCAACGTTGGGCGCTGAAACGGAGCTCACGACGAGTCTCCTGCTCCGTGAACTGGCCTTATACGGGATGGAGAATTGAAGTACCGGGAGGCTCGAGCGCTTCGAGGAACGGATCTGAGTCCGTGGTTCGGAGAAGGACGATGCGATTGTAAAGGAAGAAGCAGCCGTAGCCATTGTAGCTCTAGAGAGAGAGAGAGAGATGGAGATAATGGAATGTGGAAGAGACAAGGTGGAGAAGAACACGGTTGCAATGATCTGGGTGATGCCACTTCAGAATAGAAATCAGTACTGGGGCCTACATCGGATTTCCTCCAGCCACGTAGGAAGATATGTTCTCCCGCGTTATCTCGATGATACAGCCCATTAAGGCCCACATTTGATATCAGGTCTGGGCCTGGGTACCGGTTATGTTAAACCAACACTTGCGATTACAAATAATATTCAAAGAAACCCGTAACCGACTTTTACCTTCGAAATGAATAAATCTAAGCCGTTGAGTTTTACGTATAGAATGTCCTTCGTTGATTTGACCCAGCAGCCTACCCTTGGCCTCTATTTAAAGAATCTTATCATCCACAAAGCCGTTCGTACAAAAAGTTTTCTTTTCGTTTTAATTTTTCCTCTTGTAATTTCGAAAAATTCCCCAGATCCAATTACAAGATCCTCAAACCTCCTGATTTCATCTTAAAGCTGAAGAATTAAAAATCTGAAAACTAAAAATTCGAGAGAGATTCTCTTTGTTACCTTTGTTTTGATTGGTCTCTCTCTCTGTTGTTTCTTTTTCTTTGATCTGTGGTTTGTAATTTGAGGATTTTTCACTCCCAAGCATCGATCTATCTGCTGATTTGCTTCAAACTTCGAGATTCCGCGAAATTAGGGTTTTGTTTCATAATTTAGTGATTTTGTGTGTTTGTAATTGCGAGATGAACGATCAATCTAAGCTCATGAATCCACCACCACAGATGATAGCTCAACCTCCGCCGCAGAGGATGAATCCACCTCAGCTAATGAATCCGGTTCAGCCTCGTATTATGAACCAGGCTCCGTTTAATAACAACCAGTCCCAAAACTTAAACCATCTGGTTATGAACCAGCAGCAGCCACAGGTTATGATGAACAACAACAACCACCAGCATCTCATGATGAATCCCCGGAACTTTAACCCTAACCCTAGCATGAGCTCGGAGTATCCTAACAACTTCGGATCTAACCATTCCAAAGCGAACCGGAGCAACAACAACAACTGGAAAGGGAAGAAGATCACAACCGATAAGAGACAACCACCACCGCCGATGATGAGGATGTACAACCCTCCGCAACAACCTGGCGGTTACAAGCCACCGGCGCTCAACGAGCTTCAATCTCAGAACAGATTGAAAACGAAGAAGTTTTACCCGAAGAAGAAGTACGGCGGTAACAACAACAATAACCGGTACGTCCCTTACGCGCCGAGGAACACGACGTCGTTTATCATCCGCGCCAAGAAATCCGGCGGGATCGCCGAGCTTGTGTCTCCCTGCGCCGTGACGCCGGCGATACTTCCGACGCCGATGTTTTCTCCGTCGAGGGAGGTGCTGGGGGATATGGCGAAGGAGGAGTGGGGAGTCGACGGTTACGGATCGATGAAGGGGCTGATTAGGCTGAGATCTGACGGACATGATGATGACGATGGTGAGGATGATGAGGATGAAGGTGGATCGAGCGGGAGTGACGTGGAGGAGCATGTTGAGGTTGAGAGGAGGTTGGATCATGATCTGAGTAGGTTTGAGATGATTTATCCTGGATCTGAGTATAACAATGTGTTGGAGAATCGAGTTGATGATCAGGATAGTCATATCGCTCAGCTTGAGGAGGAGAACTTGACGTTGAAGGAGAGGTTGTTTTTGATGGAGAGGGAGTTGGGTGACTTGAGGAGGAGGTTGCAGTATCTTGAGAGGAGGAACATGGTTGAAGAAGTTGTGGGGAATGAGTCTGATGAAGACGACACTGGGGGGTCTGATTCGCGTACTAGTGGTGACGGGAAGGGGAACCATGTGGTTGGAGGAGATAGTTGTATGCAGGATGTTGCGGTGAAAGACCAAGGTGAGAAGAAGTTTAGAGAAGTTTCAGGTGAAGAAGAGTGTGAGGAAGGCAATAGGGTTATGGCTGGTATGGATCAGAGTAAGGAAAGTGAAATGGTGATGGAGAAGCTTGAAGATGCATCTGAGAATGATTCTGTTGGAGAGCAAGGAACAGCCATATGATTATGATGCTTGCAAGGGAACTTATGATGATACCATTTTCCCTTTTGTTAGTGATGGATCTCTGCAGCTCTATGATGTTATTATGTTCAAAATGTGCTTGTCTTAGTAGGCGTAGTCTAGTTCTCTCGTGGGTTTTAATATCAGAGAGTCAGGAGAGTTGCTTTCCCGGTGAAGTTTGTGTGAAAGTAGTCATGGTAAGCTTTTCTCTTCTGGTTCGGATCGCTTTTACCTTTTATGACCTGGTTGGTTGGCCTTGTTAAGCTCCCCGGTTAATAAGATTGTAGTGAAAGAAAGGATTATTGTAGTGAAAGAACTTAAAGGATGATAGAGTCTTAAGTTTTTTCTTTTAATGCATTGCATGTTTCACTTTTAATAGCACAAGAAGAATATATACGTCTCTTGGTTCTAGACAGTTGCAGATAGCTGAGCTTGAAGTGAACCTCTGAGTACTTCCGGGAGATTGATGTCATGTCTTGTCTTTCGTCCTTTGATCAAGATTTGGGTCCATATGGGCCATTCGGTTGGGCTATTTAATGTCAGTTATACAGTCCACATAATTTGACAAAAGAGGCCTATTTACTTTTTCTTTATGAGTCTCACTTAAAATAACGTGTATTTCAGAACTTCTTATAAATTATATTTTTCTCACACATAACGTGAATCAGTCATCTAGTTTCTCTATAATTTTGGACGATCGATTAGAAAATTTGGGAAATTCATAGTGGAGAAATGTCGCTTTCAATCCTGAGTATTTATGAATTGTCACACACTAAAATCTACGCCTAACTTTATAAAGGAGTGGTGGGAATGGCAAGTAAAATACGTCGGTGTCTTTTTCTCTTATAAACAAACTTTGAAAATTAAAGATAACACTTGGGTATTATAAATAGTAAGCAATTGCTTTCAAGATTACTCATTCTATAACCAAAACAATGCAACGTTGCTGATAAACTTTTTCAAAAATAAGCAACAAATCTGCTGTATCCAAGATTCTTTTGTGACGGAGCATATTATATTCCTGCAAAAATATATATAACGGCGTTGTGACCGACCATTTCTTTACAAAAAGCTGAGAATCACGAGAATAACAACTCCCACTTGTCAAAAGAGGACAAGAAGAACCACTACTACCGGTAGTGCCCCAAGTCAATGTAAACACATTAGGCACAATATTCGTATCATTGCAGTATTCATTTTAAGCTTTTACCTCAGCCATTAAACTTTCTATTGTATAAAAAAGGGTTGTTTTCATCTCATTTTTCCATATGATATTTACGAATACAAGCAGAACATACAAGCAGAGACAACTTCATCTACATATATGGACACTCTGATATGACTTAAGAGATCTTCGAAAAAGTTTCACTCCTACACATGCGAGACTAAAATCTTCATCAAAAAAGAAAAGTACATACTACTTGATATTTAACAATAGGTGCTCCATATCTAAGCTAGATAGAGCTGGTAATAAGGAAAAATCAGGCTGATCTCATCTACTTAGCCCCAAAGGGGAACCACATCTCGTGGATGTCTGACTGGTACGAGACCATGAACAAGATGACCACGAGCACGGCTGCTACGCCCCAAGGTGATGAACCGGCATGGTGAATGGAGTCTTGTTCAGGCAAGGGGACGTACAAGGAGAGTCCCCCAGAGAAGAAGTGGACGATGAGGAGGAGGAAGAGAGGGGAGAGGATGATGAAGAACTTGAGATTATTCATGGTGTCTTCGAGGATGGACTCGTAGTTCAAGTACCATGTGAAGGAGAACACGAAGAAGACGACCATGAAGAAGAAACAGAGGTGTGGGTTTGGGAGAGAGATGTAGTCTAAGAAGGAAGAGCCGTAGTATGGTGATCTCGCCATATGTTTGTTCTTCTTGATCTTCTCTGGCTTTGATAAAGGTCTAGAGTTTTTAGAATGTGTTAGTGAAATATAGATGTCTCTCTACTAGCAGTGTGTGTGGTATATATAAAGAAGTAAATGCTTTGAATGTGTGTGCTTTTTCTCGCTTATTAATTGATTGAAATATAATTTTCAGGGCTTTTTGGGTTCCGAAGTGGTCGGTCGAGACCACGTGGATGTGGTCCTATGGTTCTCTGTATTGAAACTTTAGCTTTTAAATTTAAAGACAAATAAAGTTAAACTAAAGGGTGTCTTGTATATTTTAAAACTATGATTTTAAAATAAAAGGTAGCTTGAAACATGCTCTGTGCTCTAAACTGATAGGGATGTTATTATTGAGCTATGGTTTTATTTGGATCGCTTTCCTAATTAGAGAAGACTATTATCTGTCGATGTGTGATTGATAATCGTCGAGATGATAAAATGGTAGTTTACAGATCAGCTACATCAGGGATTACGTTAGTACTTTGATTTTCTTAACCAGAGTCCATTTTTGTATGGTCATGCTGATCTTATACGTGACATCAATGAAATTTACAGAAATATTAAAATTTAATAACGCCTTCTCACTTACACATACATGTCTACGTACACATAAAAGCATCATCATATCATTCTTGAAGCAAAAATCAAGACCTTTGCTTGTTCAACTGTTATACTAATCTTCAACTCGTCTATCTCTGCAAAAGTTATATTTATTGCCAGTTGCCATCCTCCACAATCTCTAACCTTCAAAGCTATAACATTGGTGGTGGTCCACAATTGTACCGGGACTTTTCTTCTTTGCATTTGGTCTATGGAACCTCTTTAACCATATCAGTGTAGATTTCTACATTTGTCAACTGTTACATTCATCTTCAAGTCATCCATATTTGCAATGTAGTGAACCTTCAAAGCTATAACATGGGTGGTCCATATCGTACCGGGATTTTTCTTTTTTGCACTTTGTCTATGGCACCTCTTTAACCACATTCAATCTATTTTCTTACATTAATATTCTCCTAGTCTCTTCCTTTAAGATGGACATGTGAATATGGGGGGTTGCGGTTGTCCACTACAGTTTCTGTGCAATTTCTAAGTTACAAGACGACCTTATTCTACGAACTGTCACGTAAACCCGAAAGCCCACCCGGTAGGTTTTCTTGTTTGTCTTTGCTTTTTGCTTTGCAAATAAATAAATAAATAAATAAATATCTAAAAGACTTCTCTATGATTTTGACTGGCTGTTATTCAACGGCCATTTTCCATCTTACACACCCAACTCGTGTTCCCTCTGTTTTGTATTACCAAACACGTTTCATCTTTCTTTCTTCAGATTCTTTCCATCGATCCCCACCAACTGTTTCTTGATTTCTTGAACTGCTTTTCCCTATATCCTCGGGGAAAACGGAACTGATCCTCTTGTTTGGAAGTAATGGTGGGTGCTCTGTTTGTTGTTGGTTCATCGGTGATGGATCCCCCAAGCGGTCCATGTTTATGCATTGATGCTCATACAAGAATCTCTCCGAACAAGAAGAAGATCCTTGGCAGTGCAAGAAAGCTAGAGTTAGGAAGCTCTTTTACCGGTTCAAGCATTGTTTTCAGGCTTTCTTCTACCAAACGCGTACCAAGAATTGCGAGTCGAAGGAGCAAGAAGAAGCTCGTGATTGTGAACGAGGACGTTGCTGGGAACTACGAGGATACCTTCGGAGATGTCAAGACGGTGAGAGAGAACTTCTTTTAATGTCAAATCGTTAAAGCTTATATGGCTGTCTCTAATCACTTTTCAAAACTTTGCAGCAACTTATAAACTACTTCACGTACAAAGCTGTGAGGACGGTTCTTCATCAATTATACGAAATGAATCCTCCTCGATACACTTGGTTCTATAAGTAGGTCAAAATCATTTGATAAGCTCTCTCTATGATTAGATTAACAAACACACTTTACTCGATCATCATTCTTTGCTTATGGTCTTGTGGTGGTGTATCTTTTGTTTTTTTAAAACAGTTACGTCGTATCAAATAGACCAACCGAAGGCAAACGATTCCTTCGCAAACTCGGCAAGGTAACAAAAGCTTAGTTTATAGCATCTGATAAGATTAGTTGAAGAAGTTTAGATGCTCAAACTTAAGCAGCAAGCAACTGATTTGTAGGAGAATCAGGAGCTTGCAGAAAGAGTTATGATCACACGCCTCCACTTGTATGGGAAGTGGATCAAGGTATAACCCAATCGCTAAACCTGCCATGGGAACCAAATAGGATTCAAAACTGATGGTGTATAGGTTTTTTTTTTGTTGTAGAAATGCGACCATGGGAAGATATACCAAGATATATCAGATGAGAACTTGGCGTTGATGCGTGAACGGCTGATGGAGACCGTGATATGGCCTTCTGACGACTCAAACTCTGAGGTTATTGGCTAAAGAAAGTATATGTCGCAAAACCAACAGCATCTCCTTTGTGAATTCGCTTCTCAGTTTTTTTAGGACCTTGAGCTTCTCTTAGTTTATAATATAGTTCATTGAGCAGTATATACGAGTCTTTTCTTGGCATGTACTGTTTATGTATGATATATGGCAAAACTATATCTTCTTCTCAATCATCTCTTACGCTCACACCTCTCACGTTATTACTGATATGTTAACAGATACAAATAACAGATGAAAACAGAGTATTGCTTCACACCAACCTCATAATAACAAGATGCTAATAGCAGCAGACATGTACATGACTTATGCGGTCCAAATCGGAAGACTTATAGTTTAAAAAGACCAACATTGATATTTAATATATTTGGACCAATTTTATTATTATCATCTATTCATTTTAATATGGAAGCCAATAAAACTTAGCATGGTATAAAAATCCGATCCGTAAGAGTCATCATCTGGAGGAGAGTGTTGTGACCATCGTTAGCATTTTCAAA
This sequence comes from Raphanus sativus, assembly GCF_000801105.2. Classification (NCBI taxonomy): domain Eukaryota; kingdom Viridiplantae; phylum Streptophyta; class Magnoliopsida; order Brassicales; family Brassicaceae; genus Raphanus; species Raphanus sativus. The sequence continues at coordinate 41,250 of NW_026615537.1, read as the reverse complement.
CTCGAAACAGCAAGAAAAATAACTATATAACTTGATTAAGATCCAAAGTCTTCAACTCCTATCTATCTATTGATGAGATAAAACTGACAAAAATTCTTACTCTTCCTAACCAAAACTGTAAAAGAAAAACACTAAATCCTATCAGAAGCTCTAAGTATCATATAACATAGCGGTACGTGACATAACGACCGGATGTTTCGCTCTTGCGTATGATCTTCACAACTTCTCCACGTTTTAGCCCATAGTATTTAGCAATAGGGTCCGTATAATGAATACGTGGAAGCTATCGACAATACACCACACAAGTGAGTTAAAACAAACAAACATGTTAGCTATAATGAAAAAAAAAGGACCCAACAAAAAGAGATCAAACATCAAAGTTTTCTTTTTTTTGTCTCCACAATAAATTAGTTTCATTGCTTAAAAGTGTCAAGATACGAACCTGATTCTCTTTCACAGTGTATTTCTCCAACAAAGCTTCCTTCTCCTCAGTTGTCAGAGCTATATGCTCCGGAACAAAAGCGTGTTCTTTTACGTTCATTAGAAGCTCCGTCTCCTGCAATGGAACATGAGCCTTTAAAGAGTATGTTTCGAGACACAAACAAGGAAGCAGCATATAAACTTTTTTCACTAACCTTAAAACTTTCCAAGTAAAGTTTTTGTTTTGAGTTTGCGTCGGTTACAGCAGATGCAGCGAAGCGGTTCATATCCTTCCTCACGACAATAATTGCTTTGAAGACATTATGAGATACCATGCGCTCAAAGCAAGGCTTGATATGGCACATTTTTGTTTCTTGTAGAAAAAAGACAAAGATCTAACCACCACCACCACCACAAGGAAACGAACTTGAGCAATTAGTTAGAAGAATTGTAAAAAAAAAACACTTAAAAATAAAAACTCGTATCCTTGTACTCACGAACCTTATCAGTTTCATTATTCTTTTTAGTCTTAATAGTATCAAGATCTTTTCTTTCCATGTTCACGCCGTATTTTTCTATAAACTGTTCTTGAGTCATCTCAAGTTCAGAATCAGTGACAATGTAGCCACGATCTTTGAGCATTTGGCTAAGTGTTTTGTTGACTCTGAAAAGCATTCTGATTTCTTCTTCGGATAAACTCATCTTTTCACAGTAAAAAAAAATCTGCAAAACTCAAAAAAACCATGTATTATTATGGGTTTCCAAAGTTCTTAAACAGAACCATAAACAATACTTCCTTGTGAGAGAAAAAAAAACATTTAAACTGTGCAATTGCTAATGATCGTGAAAAATCTAAGAGGTTCACATGTAATTAATGCTTAATTAATGTTGCAGACAGCTCTTAATTTATGTGTTTCAAGTCATCACACACTAAAAGACTCTAATCCATGGCAATAATAAAAAAAGTTCAATCCAAGTAGAGACGAGGAAACAGATGAACAAGTTTTCACGTACCAGAGAGCAATGGTGGATGTGTCTGGAAGATTCCGAAGGTTTTTTTTATTTATTTTCTTTTGGTGAGCCGCGAAAAAGTCGGTAGGGTTTCACTTTACGGAAGGAAAAGAAAAGTAGAGCGCAAGCTACCCCCTTTTTAACCTTTTATTTATTACAAATAGTTTTTTTTTTTTAACATCAGCTTAGTCTTAAGGAAAGTTTACATAACTATATCGGTTATTTAATTAAACAACACTCCTATTGATCTTTAGGGTTTACTCGGTATTGTTTAAGTTGTAACATATGGTAAAATTGATGAATTTGATATAAATAAATGAAAGTTTTCTAGTTCACCAATCACCGCATCGATCCAGTCTCTGATTGTATATGTAACTGCTCAACTCCATTTATGTGTGATATGGTTTGCTGATTTCTAGCTCTTACACCTTTTTTTTGTTTCCCTAACTCTTTCATTGAGTTTCAGTTTAAATTTATCTTATTAAAACAGAAGTACATATATAGAATACTCTTTAATTTTGAGTGTTATTTACAATTACATACCACTGAAAATTAAATTGAATTTTTTATTTTAATATTTGTTTTTTCAATTATATTAATGTGTTTCTTTTTCTTTCCTATTTTAATGCTTGTTTTTTAGTTAGATTAATATTTTTTTCTTTCCTATTTTAATGTTTGTTTTTGTAATTAGATTAATGTATTTTGTTTTTTATTCTTTAATAATTAATGATATTTTAAAGTTGTTTTTTCTGTCAGCTTAAAATTGTCTAAACTATTTCAAAATATAAAAAATAGTCAAAAGTAAACATATAAAGTAGATAAACAGTATTCAAACACCAAAACTATTTAAAATATATATTTATTTTTCATCCAAATATTGAAATCCAACCTGTTTTTAATTTTTAATTTAAATATTTTGGCTTACATTATTCAAATTTATATGTTTTAAAAAATTTAAAGTATATATAAATTTTGAAAATTTAAAAATAATTCAAACGGGTTATCCATATTCGAAACGAACCCGCAAATATCTGAATCAAACCGAAACCAAAATTCATAAATATTTGAATGTTGTTGAAATCTTTAAACTCGGGAATCTCAAACCCAAATAGATTTTAACCGAATCAATGAGTTTCAGATCCCTAACGTAGTGTGTCGACATATATGGTGATTATTATGACTTTTTCTTTTTGGAGCAGAAGCTTAATGATACAAGTTTAAGTCTGTCGACATCAACAGCAACATGTCTCTTTTATCACCCTTTACTACTATATCGATAGCAACATGCTCTCTCTCATCCGATCACATTTATATGTCTCCAGTACATACTACGGAGACATGCTTCATATGTTTGTTGTTGGTGAAGCAATGTTGACCCCCAAATACTTGTCTAGTACATTCTCAAAGGCCTGTAACAAAAGTACATATAATTTTATATATGTCCATGGGACTTTGATGATAAGTCTTTTTCTGCATCAACTAGTCAGATAACAAAGTTCTATCGTTTGATTCTACAGAACATACCTGAAATGCAAAAGCTTCTTTCCTAGTTAAAATGATATCCATCGCAGCTGATTCATCATCGAAGGCACCATAAAATTCCCGATAGAACTGGCCCCTACGAATTGGAAACGGAAGTCAAAATAACAAGTTACTCTTCAGTTTCAAAGTACGGAAATAAGTACACAAGAAGATTGGCTTCAGAACAAACCTATCTTCTTCACCACTCTGTTGGTCAATCTCATCAAACTTCTGTGTTAGGACTTCCGCAGCAACAGGTGATAGCATGTGGAGTATTAACGCTTCTAAGGTTCTTGGGAAATAACGCTGAAATGAGTTTACATGATACAAACACGTTAATTCAAAGAGCTTAAAACTCCATGTAAAACAAAAATAAGTTGGTCATTTCGACCAAAAAGATGAAGTGCGCTAGGAATCACTTATTGTAAACTTACTGCCATTGCAAGGAGAGCATCCCGAAGTTTAGATGCTTCAAGATTCCAAAGCATATGCGCAACACGATCATCTTCTAAACAAGACAATGAATTCACCAGGATCTTGCTATTGTCCCTTTCGGACGCTGGGTTTGAATAACTGGGTGGAGTGTGCTGCAGTTCCTTACTTGTATCCACAGCATTAACGTGGTCATGGACTAAGGAAATAAGCTCATGAAGTGCCAGGGAAGTAGAAGGATCTAGATCATGCAGCGGTGTTTTTTCACGTATTGAGCTGATGCCTTTTTCAATACTTTCATTGCTTGAGTTATCATCCCCACCTTCTGCAATGATACCATCACCGTGAAAGTCAGACAAGCTATTAAAGGGTTTCTTAGGATTTACACCATCAGAGTGTCATTACCTGCCTGTCCAATATTACATTGGTCAAGATGTTCAGACGGCGGCTTCAAATCAGTTGAAGAAGGCTTTGAAACTAACAGGCTCTGTCAAAATCCAAGTCGCAAGGTAAATACAGGGTAGTAAACTTGGCAAATATAAGTTAAAGTGAGTAGACGAACCTACATTTTTAGATTCAAAATCAGGATGAGCAAAGAAACTATCATAAGTTCCAACAATATATAATTATGAGATAGAATAACTTACATACCATTTCTCTGTCTATCAATCTTATTATATGACACAAGATAAAGGCACATGAAAAAAAAGAGAGGAACATAAGTTAGGAAACAAAACAAAAACGGTAACGCAAAAACATATTCTTTATAATAATCCAAGATTTATAGTCAAACCTTCTTGTAATCCGGCGCAGGTAATATGAATCCATATGTTCCGGCATGTTAGACATAATGTTTGATTGCCACCAAAAGTTGACAGCAATAGTCAGCTCATCGCTATCCACCTGATGAAACCTGCATAAATTATGATGATAATCTGAAATAAATCCATTAACCTTCTACTGAATGTTCTCATATCAAATCTATAAGGCTTAGTAAATTCGCAAAGCTTCAATACTTGCAATTATAATACCAGGTACTCCTAACCAATGAAGTGTCATTTTCATTATCATGATACTAAGCTAGCTAACAAAAATACATGTCAAGCATATGGATCAGAGGCTCTAGGCATATGCAAACTACATAACATGAGCTATATACACAACCACAAACTAAACAAATGCCAATTATCCAGGTGGAGACACTTTCTCTTCTATACGTTACATGAGTAATTAAAAATCTAGAAAAGCGGCACAACCAAAAAAAGCTACGTAACAGAGACATGATAACTTCAAGGGATTAGGAAACACTTCGACACATATGAAGCAGGACCTATTAGAAGATATTTTAGCAATTTCAGTGTTTTCTGAAACACAAAGCTATGTGCTACTAGGAGAACTTTTCTGTGAAAATATGAGTATACTCACCAACCTTCGGGAATGAATACTGCATCACCGGCCTTAAGAGTAACTTCCTGTGACTGCTTGAGGGAATGCTCTGCTCTTGGATAAGCTGATAAATTCGGATTGTCTAGACCAACCGAGCTACATGAACAGTAAACATAATAATGCAATGAAAAGTCTAGTATTGATCATGATAAGTTTCAATTACTGCACGCCGTGTGCGTGCTCAGGATATAACCACAAAAATGTACGGAAAAATGCCAAGAAAGATACCTATGGTTTGACGCTTCTCCGTATATAGGCATTGGATAGAGCGAGGGACTGGCGGAAGGGGGCCACAAGACAACTGTTGATGATTTAAAGAGGTTGAAATTAGTTTATACGGAAGAAAGCATACAAACATATAGTTAAATCATTGAATGTGCCAAGTGTTTAGGATGAACCTTGAACCGACTTCAAACTAGCTGACTTAACATTCTATAAACCCACATGCCCTAACGTGAAGCAATTTCACTTATACACTACCAAATCGATTCCACTAGGAAACAGAAAATAACAGAAACAACTTCCTGGGAGTTTGACTCGGAGGAAAGCCAACGGGTTAAACCTTTTTTACACCCTGAGACTACGCATAAGAGGTTATGATGTGGATCATAGTGGGTACTGGATCGAGCTTGTGCAGAGTTCATCCAAAAGTTTATAGAAGACAGTGACTTTCCTCTTAAGAGAGTGGGCTGCATCAATTCAATTCAGATAAGTAGATGTTAAGAACGTTCACGCTGCGAGCAGCTGCGGTAGAAACAAAGAGCAGATACCGTCTGAATGTCTCGTCTCAGAATCTTGAGTTGAACCTTGTCTTCTTTCTCATCATTCAGAATTGGAAACTGGATAACAAAAAAAAAAAATGCATGTTCAATCAAAAGGGAAGTGAAGAGCAAACATATCCATAGACCACCACCAAACAGAAGTAGCTGAAGATGATAAGAACCTGTGCTAGGTATATTTGTCCAGGTGTAGGATCCTGAGGAATAGAGCAAAGAGAAGCAGAGGAGTTTGCATCATCAACACCAGAACCATTCTCTTTGCTTATCATATGCTGCTTGCATAGTCTAATAAAATCAGAGAAAGGCATTGATACCTAGAGTACAAACAAGAAACCAGAGACACTTAAAATTATAAGCTCAATTTTCACCTAAGACTATTCAAAATGGAGTTTTTACTACTTTACCCTCTCATGGCTTCTGATATCACCATTGAAAATCGGAGCCGTCCTAGAAAGCATTGCCTCCACCTCCACTGAACCTGCACGTTCCTTCATAATACAATTCCAAATCCACGCATAAGGTTTTTTTTTTTTTTTTTTCGCATCAATCAATCGGAGTGAGAGAGATTGTAAAAGAGAGAGAGAGAGAGAAAACACACGTGGAGATAATCGAGGCCATTTTTGAATGGATTCCACTTTGAACAGGCGTCCCAGTCACTACTACTAGCACATCCTCGGAAAACCTGAAGAAGACGAAAAGACGAAATCAAGCACAAGAGAATCAATCGGATTCAACGAAAAAGAGAGGTGGAAAGAAAAAAAAAAAAGTAACCGCAGGGAAGTTCGTGAGCTCGACGCCGGACTCAAATTCGGCAGCGGAAGGAGCTTTCTCGAAGGTTTGAATCGTCGGAAACTCGCATCCCCTCGGCGTATTCATCATCCCTTGGTGATTCGTCAAAAGACTCAAAACTCAAAAACGTGCTATGCTTTTTTATAAGCTTCTTTTGGCGTTTGCGTTTGCGTTTGCGTTTGGCGGTGACATACGACTTGTTGTCCATAGGCTTTCTTGGTTCACTTTTAAACGTTTACAGATAGATGGCTACAGTATTAGCGTTTTTGACGTTTGCGACGGCTGTGAAAACATGCTTCTGAGAAAATTTATTCTTCACACCGAACTAAAATTTTACAAAAAAAAAAAGCACAAAATTGGTTTTACAGACACAAAATCTCCAATAAACTGACATGTATCGTATAAAGATAGAGTCAGAATTAATTAAATTGTATATTTTTCAAAGATAAAGACATGTCAATAAACAATATGAACTGATTTTAATTTTGTTTTGTTTAATAAAAAATACTAAATTAGTATGCATTAATTGGCAAAACTATGAACTAGTGAAATTTGACGGATAACCCAATACGGTGAATCCACAATTCGATCATATTGACTATCAAATAATTTAACATTGTACTCCTCGTATCTACAGAATAGTCGGTTAACCTCCGACGGCGAACACTGTGGTTAAGCTAAAAAAATTAATGTCTATTGCAGTTTTGGCTATTTATCTTAATGAAAAAGCAGTTTACAAAATGTATAAAGTATTGTAACACAAGTGACCACGAAAATCACTGTCTACCTGCTCAGAAAAAGGTTCATTTCTTTGATTTGGCTTCCAAATGACTCTCAGGGTGCAAAATATATAACAAAAAGTGGTTGTAGAAAAAGATCAGTGGTGGTGGTGAAAATCAAGATTACATACGCCCATTGAAGTAAATTTATAAGTAAATTGATTTGTCACTAATATTTTTTAAATTTATCTTTTTCTAGTAACACATTTTTTAAATAACGCATGAACTAAAGGTTAGTATATACTATTATGTTTTGTATATAGTTATTTATAAATAATATATTGATGTTATTTTCAAAATAAATAAAATATTAATATATAGTTGTAGATATAAAAGTTTAACATATGTTAATAATTTAATTTTTGTTTAAAATATTATATAGTTTGCGAATTTAACCAATTTTATGATGAATGATAATTTTATTTGAATGAGACTGTTTTAAAAAGAATTTGTTAATCTACCTGTTAAATATATTTTAATATTTCAACAAATAGAAAAAAATAAAAAAATCATGTATATTTCTTAAGGAAACCAAGAAAACTTTTAGTTTTGTTAAGAAATAGATAATTACTTCAAAATACGATTTTTCTATATTTTAGGGAATCTATTTTTCAAAAATCTTGATTGGTAATTTTTTTTTAGAAAATCATAAACCAAAAACCATTTTAAACTGCAAATAACCAACCTCTCAGTTATAAAAGTTAAGATATCAAATTTAAAATATATAGATGGGAAGTTGGTAAATAGAAAACCTGAAATATATGATAAAATATTAAAATAACCAATCCACTTTTCAAATCTACCAGATAACACTAAATAAATAAATTAGAATTAAGTTGATTAAGGATATACTGCATGCAAAGTATGTTAGTGTAGATTTGATCAAATAGATAAAAAGTGGTTAGAATTTTCAGCCTAATTGATTGTATGTAGATCTTTATTATATATATTAACATTTTAAAATATTTTAAAATACAGTAGAAATCAATATACATGTTCTTATTTAAATACACATTTTGATATAAATTTATGAATTTAGCTAGTCTTATGTACGGGTATGAATATGTTCAAAATATAAAGAACTGTATTGTGTGTTATGACCAAAAAAAAGAAGAAGACATTTATAATGTAATAGGTGAACCGGATCTATACCTATATATGACATTCAAGACTTATTTGATGACTATTTTGTATTCATTATGCAGGTTAACGTAACTATAACAGAGGAATAAGTGATTCCGGTTTAGATGCCATTAGATAGACTTTGAATAAAGTCATATCATCTATTATTGTGATAGACAATGATAAAGTGTATTATTCAAAGCTCACATAAGTAATGAAATTTGTTAGAATGTCTAGTAGTATTGAAGATGAATATATATGAATTGATAATATTTTGGTCTGTTGTAGGTACAATTCGTGAAGGAAGCAAATATGATTTTGTGAGTTCAAGTGATGTTCAATTTTAATCAGTATTGAAACCAGAAAATAAGCAAAGTCGTGGGTTTATTAGTATATAAGACAGTAGTATTTGAAATTTGCATTACTCTTTTATTTGTATATAATCGAAGGATGGGTTAATGTGATGATGGATTAATGTGATGCTGGTTTAAATTAAGTAATCCAGTTATATGTTATGCAAGTAGTGTGTAAAATATCAGTAATGGATTTTTGAATGGGTCCAAAACTTAATGACAACCTCTAGTAGTAGATAAAGTTATGACTCTAAATTAATAGATTAAGATACTATACATAAATGTGACACACACACACATTGGTTATATCAATTAGTCATCCACCCTTGAAATACAGCTAATTACATTATTGTTGCTTAGCTTTTTATTTTCCTTTGATTTAATAATGGGCTAACCCCGCGGCCCACAGCAGACACCACCTCATATCACGAATTGTGGAAAAATACGGAAATAAAAAATATTAAAACAAAAAATATAATTATCTCTTTCAGAAACCTCATCATCTCCTCGTCGCTTACTCTCTCTCTCTCTCTCTAGACTCGAATCCTAAAGGGGAGAGAGATAGCTTTTCAACCCTAGTTTTTTTCCCGCCGCCACACAACACAACACCATGGCTTCTCCCGATCAGCTACAGCAACAAGCGCAGCTCGCGATGGTCCTCGGCTCCGAAACGGCGCCGTTCGAGACGCTCATCTCCCACCTCATGTCCTCATCCAACGACCAGCGCTCCTCCGCGGAAGCTCTCTTCAACCTCGCGAAGCAGACCAATCCCGATACCCTCGCCTTGAAGCTCGCTCACCTCCTCCAGCTATCCCCTCACCCCGAAGCCCGCGCCATGTCCGCCGTCCTCCTCCGCAAGCTCCTCACTCGCGACGACGCCTACCTCTGGCCCCGCCTCTCCCTCCCCACCCAATCCTCCCTCAAATCCTCCATGCTCTCCTGCATCCAGCGCGAGGAAGCCAAATCGATCTCCAAGAAGATCTGCGACACCGTCTCCGAGCTCGCCTCCGGGATCCTCCCGGAGAACGGATGGCCGGAGCTGCTTCCGTTTGTCTTCCAGTGCGTGGCGTCCGACTCGCCGAAACTCCAGGAATCGGCGTTTCTGATCCTCGCGCAGCTCTCGCAGTACGTCGGGGAGACGTTGACTCCTCACATCAAGCATCTCCACGGCGTGTTCCTCCAGTGCCTGACCAGCGACTCGGCGAGCTCCGACGTCAAGATCGCCGCGCTCAACGCGGTGATCAGCTTCGTCCAGTGTCTATCGAACTCCACGGAGCGGGACAGGTTCCAGGACGTGTTGCCAGCGATGATCAGGACGCTGACCGAGTCTCTCAACAACGGGAACGAAGCGACCGCGCAGGAGGCGCTGGAGCTTCTGATCGAATTGGCCGGGACCGAGCCGAGGTTCCTCAGGCGGCAGCTTCTCGACATTGTTGGCTCGATGCTTCAGATCGCGGAGGCTGAGTCCCTCGAGGAGAGTACGAGGCATCTCGCGGTTGAGTTTTTGGTGACTCTCGCCGAGGCGCGTGAGCGTGCACCTGGGATGGTTAGGAAGCTGCCTCAGTTTATTGACAGGTTGTTTGCGGTTCTTATGAAGATGCTTGAGGATGTTGAGGACGATCCTGCTTGGTATAGTGCGGAGACTGAGGACGAGGACGCTGGCGAGACGAGTAACTACAGCATGGGACAAGAGTGTTTGGATCGGTTAGCAATTGCTTTGGGAGGGAACACCATTGTTCCGGTTGCGTATCAGCAGTTTTCTGCTTACTTGGTTGCCTCTGAGTGGCAGAAACACCATGCTTCTTTGATTGCGCTTGCGCAGATTGCTGAAGGTTGCTCAAAGGTAAATCCTTTGCTTTGGTATTGTAACTGTAGGGTTTCGTTGTTTTTTGCTTTCAGTTGCATTGTAAATCATGATTTATTTGGCGAGGATTTACATTTTGATCTTGAATATAATGTAGGTGATGATAAAAAATCTAGAGCAAGTGGTGTCCATGGTTTTGAGCCAATTTCAAAGTCCTCATCCTCGCGTCAGATGGGCAGCCATAAATGCGATTGGACAGTTGTCTACAGATTTGGGTCCAGATTTGCAAAACCAACATCATGAAAGAGTGCTCCCTGCACTCGCTGCTGCTATGGATGATCTCCAGAATCCAAGAGTGCAGGTTAGATCCCCGCTAACGCTGTTTATCTATAATATAATCGTCTGGCGCTTTCTAAAGCAGTATCTTGTGACCTCATGTAGGCTCATGCTGCTTCAGCAGTACTCAACTTCAGTGAAAATTGTACACCTGAAATATTGGCACCTTATTTAGACGGAATAGTGAGCAAGTTACTGGTGCTACTACAAGTAAGTGTATTGTGCAACTCTGTTTCTTAAAATTACTAACTAAAAAGAGTGCGCTCGGTGATTAACTTTGGTTTATAACGCCGTTTCTGACAGAATGGAAAACAAATGGTGCAAGAAGGAGCTTTAACAGCTCTTGCTTCAGTTGCTGATTCATCACAGGTATGTGTGAAGACGTTATCTTGCATCTATTGTTTTCCTTGCTTGCAACTCTTGATCTGAAACAATCTGGATTTGCAGGAACACTTCCAAAAATACTATGATGTTGTCATGCCTTATCTCAAAACTATTTTGATGAACGCAACTGACAAATCTAAGCGTATGCTTCGTGCCAAATCAATGGAATGCATCAGTCTTGTTGGAATGGCAGTTGGAAAGGACAAATTTAGGGATGATGCTAGACAGGTGTGCTTATATGCATGGGTTTCATCAATTTTCAAAATTGATGCTATATTTTGTAATCTTAGTTTTGTACTACAGACTACTGCCGTCAAACTTTCTATATGATTTTCAACCTACTCATCGCATGAAAATATTTTCCATGCCTATTCCAGGTCATGGAAGTGCTTATGTCTTTGCAAGGGACTGAAATGGAGGCAGATGATCCTATAACGAGTTACATGTTACAGGTAAATTCTTTACAACATGCTAGGCTGATGTGTCATTTATAAACGTATATGTAAATTCACTTGCTCATATTTATCTTACATATTCGTAGGCATGGGCTAGGCTTTGCAAGTGTCTGGGCCAAGATTTCATCCCATACATGGAAGTTGTGATGCCTCCTTTGCTTCAGTCAGCTAATCTGAAACCAGATGTAACAATTACATCTGCTGATTCAGAAGATGAAGCAGAGGATTCCGATGATGAAAGGTTTTTCATTCTGCTTTACACTTCATCTGATTGTTATGATGTCTATGTACCCTGCTTTTATTAGTTCATATGCCTTTGCATAAAAAAACCTACTTACTCTTTTGTGAAAAATTGCATGAGTAATCTGTGTTGTTGGAGGTGCAGCCTCCCCTGCATAGTTTCTTGTTTTTTTTGTCTTGAGATATTTTTTATACTGTGATTCTGGTATGGCATGTTTAAGATGTTTTTCTGTTTTGTATAACAAACAATTTCAACTAGAAATATTTTTGCTGTTTCAATATTTACCCTATCTCTTGTAGCCAATTAATGTTGCAATAGGTAATAGGTGAAAAATAATAATAGACCTATAACCTATGGTCAAACAGAGGAAGTATGAGTTCGTCGTGGATGTATTTGTACTAATTCTATTTCTTGATGCAGCATGGAGACCATTATCCTGGGAGATAAAAGAATAGGAATCAAAACAAGTGTCCTAGAAGAAAAAGCCACAGCCTGTAATATGCTTTGTTGCTATGCTGATGAGTTAAAAGAAGGATTTTTCCCCTGGATTGGACAGGTTAGTATGGTTAATTAACTTCAAATTTCGTCAGTATCCTCTGCTGCTCATGGAATGGGTAGATTGAATTGGTATATTGTAATGTAGGTTGCGCCTACACTGGTTCCCTTGCTGAAATTCTATTTTCACGAAGAAGTTAGAAGAGCAGCTGTGTCAGGTATATCAGTAAATATATCGTAGATAATGCAATCTTTAGATCTGTAGGGCACAAGTTTCTTATAAATTTGTTATCTTTTCTTTCTAGCCATGCCGGAACTTATGCGCTCAGCCAAGCTGGCCATAGAGAAAGGGAAATCTCAAGGGCACGATCTGTCCTACTTGAAGCAGCTTTCTGACTACATTATTCCAGCCATGCTGGAAGCTTTGCATAAAGTTAGTGTGTATCCTGTTCATATTTTTTTTTCTTTTTCCCTTTGCGGCTTCGATCCATTTCTGATGACTAGATATCTTTGTAGGAACCTGATACAGAGATCTGTGTGAGTATGTTGGAAGCTATAAATGAATGCTTGCAGGTAACTTTTCATTAGCCATAAGAGTGTATTTTTAAGAATCCTATTTTATATGTGCATCGTCAATTCACTCTCCAGCATATTTCCATTTGGCAATGCTGCACTATCTTTGGTGGTCTTACTGGTTCAGTTAATATAAGCCATCTATGTGATTGCTTGTATTGGGAAGCCTGTAGGCAAAATGAAGATCTTGTTTTTCCCTTACTTATCACTTGTTTAATTCTTCTGACTTCTGAGCATAGAGTATCGTGAATGATGATTTATGTTACCTTTCAGCTGGCCTTATTTTTAACCTTTGTTTAGGTTTAGTGTATGTTATAGAGAACTTAATTTGAGCGAGTCTCTTATAATGTTCCTCTTAATGGTATCGTATAACCTGTCACTGTATTTCAGATCTCCGGAAATCTTTTGGACGAAGGGAAAATTAGATCCATAGTTGACGAGGTAAAGCAAGTTATGACAGCTAGCTCTAGCAGGAAGCGAGAGAGGGGAGAGAGAGCTAATGCTGAAGACTTTGACGCTGAAGAGGGGGAGCTTATTAAAGAAGAAAATGAGCAAGAGGAAGAAATTTTTGATCAGGTTAGGTTTCTGTGATTCACCATTGTCATATGGAAGTGTAATGAAGTTTGCTATCTTCAGCGCTCTTATTCATACTTGATATATTGTCTGCACATAGGTCGGTGAAATATTGGGAACACTGGTTAAGACATTCAAGGCCTCGTTTCTACCTTTCTTCGATGAGTTATCCTCTTACTTAACTCCTATGTGGGTAAGTTACCGTCATTACTGGCGCTGATGCAATATTAGTTCTTGTCTGCCTTGGTTTTCTATTTTGATATAGATATGTGTATTTGTTTGAGTTCAGGGAAGGGATAAAACCGCTGAAGAGAGAAGGATTGCGATATGCATTTTCGATGATGTTGCAGAGCAATGCCGTGATGCTGCCTTCAAGTAAGGATATGCATTCACTGAATATTTGTACACGAGGCATTTTCAGTATTCAGTGCTCTTATGTATTTATTTCTGATATTTGTTTGGCAGATATTATGATACTTATCTTCCATTCGTACTGGAAGCTTGCAATGACGAGAGCCCAGAAGTTCGACAGGTATATCCTCCATTTTGCGTATCTGGTGTTTCTGGAGCTGTACGCTAATTTATATGACCTACCTTGTTTGTTTCAGGCTGCCGTTTATGGGCTTGGTGTTTGTGCTGAGTTTGGCGGATCTGTATTCAAGCCTCTTGTTGGAGGTAAAGTATACCTTTTGACCAGTGGTAGTCTTTAGGGGTATAATCGATGCTTTGCAGCTAAGTAGTGACACGTGCTTTTTGTTTCAACAGAGGCTTTGTCAAGATTAAATGTTGTGATACAGCAGCCAAATGCTCGGCAATCTGAAAATGGCATGGCATATGATAACGCTGTATCAGCTGTGGGAAAGATCTGCCTATTTCACCGTGACAGTATCGATTCTTCTCAGGTAGCTTTACGATAACCATCGCGAGTTACTTTTGCTTTGCACGAATACATATGGGTTGCTTTTGTTGATCAACAACTTTTAACTTTTGTTTTTGGGGTTTCGTAGGTACTTCCTGCGTGGTTGAACTGTTTGCCTTTAAGTAATGATGTTATTGAAGCGAAAGTAGTTCATGATCAGCTCTGTTCAATGGTTGAGAGGTAATCAAATGGGTTTAGATTCTAATTTTTGAATTCGTTGTGACTTGACTGTCTAAAACGGCTGATTGATGATAAAATTGCAGGCAAGATGTGGACCTTTTAGGCCCCAATAACCAGTATCTTCCTAAAATCATAACAGTTTTCGCTGAGGTTTGTTTGTTAAATACGCTTCTTATAGACAGTATTTTGATCTTTGCATTGTTGCTGTACTGATAATAAAAATATCAATGTGTGTGTAAATCGTGTGGCTGGCCAGGTGCTTACAGGGAAAGATGTGGTGACACAAGAGACGGCAGGTCGTATGGTTAATATCCTAAGGCAACTTCAGCAAACACTGCCACCATCGGCATTGGGGTCAATATGGTCAACACTGAAACCCGAGCAGCAGCACGCTCTCCAATCCATGCTTTCCTCCTAAGAGGCGCACCAGTCTGGTCTCTCTGTTCATCTACAGTGTCTTGTGAGCTTTATTTTTCCACCACAAAGCGTCGTCAGTTTTGCATTCATGTGTCTTTTACATTATTTTTTGGTTTGCTTTATTCACCATTTGTTGTTGGGAGGGATGATGAGTGGGTCTAAATCCTTCATAAGTAATGAAAATGAAATTTCTATCTTTATGGTAGAAAGTGTATATTAGAAGGAAAAGAGGGGTTGTGAAATTGTCAGTTGGGAATTTGGGTTATGATTCCCTGAAAAGACAGGTTTATGTTTGGGAGAAAGATTGTTTTTTTGTATGCAAGTGAGAATTTTGAAGGAAATTATTCTTTACACTCATTGCTATTGTTGATTTGTATTCTTTTTGATTAGATCTTCTTTTCCTCTAAATTAAAACTGGATTTTATTGTTATTTCGATACAATCTTAGTACTGTATTAAATACTACATCTACATTCAACCCTGCATAAGAACTTAAGAAGTTAAGAACAAATACATTTTTAATTCTTGATATTTTTCAAATAAAAAGATTATTACCAATTCTTTAATCAAAGTTAAACCGAGGTTACTACAACATGGTTCTTCAAAAACAGACACATCATTTATGTCTTGCTGTGCTTTGTTTTTTTTTACATTAAGAAGTTACGAATGGTGCGCACGTAATTGATACATGGAACCCACATAACAGAAAACTCATGGATCATTCTACTAAACACACCCATCAATATAAAATCATATTCCTATCATCACTAAAATACACAATAACTAGTAGTCTTCGGAAAGACGAGGCACCCACTAACACTCGACCCCGAAAAAATACGAGCAGAAAACTTAATAACCTATAAGTACTTATATATTTCCATCTATGTACAATATTGATACAAAAAAAATGGATCATCAAACAACTCAAAAGCCGAAAACAAAGAAGAAGAGCAAAGGCACCAAGAAGACCAAGTTCGTGGGAGTTAGGCAAAGGCCTTCAGGAGAATGGGTGGCAGAGATCAAAAACACGACTCAACAGATACGTATGTGGCTTGGAACCTTTGAGACCGCAGAAGAAGCTGCTCGAGCCTACGACGAAGCTGCTTGTCTCCTACGTGGCTCCAACACTCGCACCAATTTCGCAAACCATTTCCCAAACAACTCACATCTGTCTTTGAAGATCAGAAACCTCCTTCACCAGAAGCAGAGCATGAAACAACAACAGCAACAGCTACAACAAAACAAACCCCTCTCTTCATTTGCGGAACACAACATCAATTACAATTCGCCTGCTACTAGTCCCACCGCCACCACCACCACCACAACCACACTGATGCCACTCAATAATGTGTACTTCCCTATCTCATCAGCCATATTACAACCAGAAGCCGACAGTGTCCAGCTTCCTTACTCTTGGCCACTTGTCTCTGAACTTAACCATCAGGTTCCTTTGACTCAGGGAGTGACAGAAGCACATGTACATCTCAACAGTTATAACTTAACCGATCAACATTTGGGTCTAGCTGAAATCGAAAGACAGATCTCTGCATCCCTATATGCAATGCATGGAGCTACCACTTACTACAACAACATGAATGCAGAGTATCCAATATTCGATCCAACCGATCTCATTTGGGATCTGCCTTCACTCTCTCAGCTCTTCTGCCCTACATTGATCTCTTCTTACATTTCCTTTTCACTTCAGTGAATGTAAAAATAGAACACATCTCTACAAGTCCTATTGTAATTAAAGAGAAAAAAATGGACAATGTAAGAAGATGGCACAACAAAAGCTTTTGATAATGTACTCTGGAACTCTCAGTGGTCACTTTACCAATGAATTGAACCAAAATAAAAACCAGGACAGCGGTGGAGAATGTGCAAGATAAATTGTACAGGATTAAAAAAAAGAAACATGTAATCAACAAGAATCACAAGTAGAAACATAATTTTGAAAATCAAACTTTTTTGGTTGCACACTGATTCAGAGTAGAAAGGTGTCAGTAGTCTTCACCTTCATCTTCTTCATCATCTCCACCTTCAGCACCCACTTCTTCATAATCTTTCTCCAATGCCGCCAAGTCCTCACGTGCCTCTGAGAACTCACCTTCCTCCATACCTTCACCAACGTACCAGTGCACAAACGCCCTCTTCGCGTACATCAGATCAAACTTGTGGTCGATCCTTGAGAACACCTCTGCAACTGCTGTGTTGTTGCTGATCATGCATACAGCTCTCTGAACCTTAGCGAGGTCACCTCCCGGAACAACTGTTGGAGGTTGGTAGTTGATTCCACATTTGAACCCTGTTGGGCACCTTCAAAAACAAAACCAAAGCAATTATGTTTACAAGAGTAACACCAAGGTTAAAGAAAACAATAGCAACTAGTTCCAGTTTGTAGATCATACCAGTCAACAAACTGAACGGTCCTTTTAGTCTTGATAGTACCAACAGCAGCATTAACATCTTTAGGAACAACATCTCCACGGTACATCAAACAACAAGCCATATACTTCCCATGCCTCGGGTCACACTTAGCCATCATGCTAGCTGGCTCAAACACGGCGTTAGTGATCTCAGGGACTGATAGCTGCTCATGGTAAGCCTTTGCAGCTGAGATGACTGGCGCATAAGAGGAAAGCATGAAATGGATGCGAGGATAGGGAACAAGGTTGGTCTGGAACTCAGTGATATCCACGTTGATGGCTCCATCAAACCTCAACGATGTTGTCAGGGAGGATATGATCTGAGATATCAACCTGTTGAGGTTAGTGTAGGTCGGCCTCTCGATATCTAGTGATCTGCGGCAAATGTCATAGATGGCTTCGTTATCCAAGAGGACAGCTACATCGGTGTGTTCAAGTAGGGAATGCGTTGAAAGAACACTGTTGTATGGCTCTACAACAGCCGTAGAAACCTGAGATCAAAAGCCGATGCATTAATATTCAAAAACAACTAAAGAACCGTTCAAATGTAATTTACTTTGTACCTGAGGAGAAGGGTAAATGGTGAAACCAAGTTTAGACTTTTTCCCATAATCAACAGACAAACGTTCTAACAAGAGAGAACCCAAACCAGATCCAGTTCCACCACCAACAGCATTAAACACCAAGAACCCTTGCAAACCAGTACAGTTATCGGCAAGTTTCCTCACACGGTCAAGACACAAGTCCACAATCTCCTTCCCAACTGCAAATATACATAAAATTAAAGGACCATTTTTGCAAAAAAAACTCCAAGAAATTAGAACAACACAATTAAAAAAAAATGTTTTTTATTTCTTTCTCACCAGTGTAATGGCCTCTGGCGAAGTTGTTAGCAGCGTCTTCTTTACCAGAGATAAGCTGCTCAGGGTGGAAAAGCTGCCGGTACGTTCCGGTACGGACCTCGTCGATAACGGTAGGCTCGAGATCAACGAAGATAGCTCTAGGGACGTGTTTCCCAGCACCAGTCTCGCTGAAAAACGTGTTGAACGCATCGTGTGCAACACCAACCGTAGTATCACTGTCAAGGAAAAAAAAAAGACTATTAGATTCTCCAATAAAATGTCCTAAAAAAATCGGTTTTAGGCTCCGCTCAAACGCCAATATATATAGGTTACAAACCAAATGTTTTTCTAAATTTTTCTAAAAAATTAGTGTAAGCAGTTTGTAATTAAATTTTAATTAGCAAAACAGTTGTTCTAAAAATCGGTCTAGACATAGCCTAGTTTTTTTTTCTGAACGACGAGCCTAGTTTTGTTAGGCGCTGATCCTCTATGTAACGTTCTAATCATTAATATTTTGGTAAAATGTAAAGTTTAATTACTACAACAATTTAGAAAGCGCCTAGCTCTTCCTTAGGAGTTAATCCTCTCTATATATGGTTGTAAATATACCTGGGCATCATGCCATCAGGCTGGATGCCATGTTCGAGGCAGTAAAGCTCCCAGCAGGAGTTTCCGACTTGGATCCCAGCTTGACCGATATGAATGCTTATGATCTCCCTCATCTTCTTCCTTGGCTCACAGCAGAAGAGATCCTAATCCCTTGCGATCGTCTTCTTCTTCGGAGGAAGAGGAGAGGAGGGAGATGGAGGGAGAAATGAGATCTTCTTTCTTTTTTTTTCTCCTTTCATTATTATTGGGGAGGAGACTATTTATGATTTAATTGGTTTTGGGGGTCCGCCAATTTTTTGGTGACAGCCTGAGATTAGACAAAACACATGAGATTCGATCTGGATCTTCAGATCTGTCCGGTTTCTTATTTTTATCCCATCCCCCCGGTTTTCTATATTTACCGGATTTATGAGGTGAAAAAACTAGCCTTAACCGAACGGAATTGATGTTTTTGGTTTGTAAAATATACGGTTTGGTGGTTTAATTGTTGGACTGTATATATATTATTAGGATATACTGTGAAGTGCCAGACAGGAAATAACGATCCCGTAAGATTGTGATTCTCTTTAATGCTTTTTTCTGTTTTAAGTAACTTGAATATATTCATTCATAACGTGTTTTCAAAATTTGAAATAAATGTTTTCATGTTTTTTCTTTGGGTCGAGTGGGGATAAGATACGGTTGATTTGCTGACTTGATTAATTGGGTGAAGGACATAAATGATTCCGAAATTGGGAATATATGAATTGATCAGATTATAGTAAGTACGAGTATTTATCTAGTTTCTCAGCATAACCGGTTTAGTTTAGTGGACTGGTCTAATAGCTGGACTAGCTAAGAGTTAAGTGAATAAGAATCTTATTATAGCCATGGGCTGTTTCGGCTTCGGGTTCAAGGTGTCAAGTAGATTCAATTATTGTTCGGACAGCTATTTGGATATAGAGGATCATAACAAACTATTACAACTTACAAGATCCATTGAATCCGCATAAACGAATTTTCACCAACTTCCGAACAATTCATGAGTGATAAGAAAAGTGACAGTAATAAACCTAAGTTCACATCATGGCAAAAAGCATAAAATTAAAATAGAACATAGATGTATATAATAAATTATTAACTGATCTAATATAAACCTAATATTCTCATGGGTCTGAGAATCTGATTGCTAGCGATGTTTGTTCTTGTGCTGGCTAGCATGTGTCCTAGTGTCCATGTGCTTGTTGAGCTAGCTATTTGTTATTCTCTTTTACTTCTTAGTCATGCGGCCGTTGAATGTACTCACACATGTAAGGGAAATTGTTAAATGTTGAACATAATCTAAAACTCGAGATATAACTAAAACAATGTCAATCAAAGTCACCTTGGCCTAATGATAAATGAGTTTCAGCTGAAGCTTCTATCATGGGTTCGAGTAGCCACTTAGTCGCGTCTTTAACGATGTGGTTTCATATATCCGAACATAAAACCTTTTGAAATTATTTTTTTCCGTCTAAAAAACTTTTGGGATCCCCACAATTACCAGAAAAATATAACTAAGACAATATCCAAATGCTTAGGCATATAATAACTAATATTATGTGCTCCTACCTTCTTTTTTGTGCTCGTACCTAATGTTATGTACGTCTATCTAGTCAGAACCGAATTTCATATTTAAGAAAGAGCTATTATTGGTTACTCCCATGTGCAAACAAGATCAAGAAAGACACTAGGCATGACAGTGCGACAAATTTGCATCTCCATACATGAACTGCATGCAAACTAGAATATTGGCGTTCTTGATGTAAGCAAATCTAAAACAAGCTTATTCTAATAAAAGCAAATCTTAAACAAGTATAGTCTAACTATATAATAACCTAATAAAAGTAAAAAAGAGAGATCGAAATTGGAATAGCTCAACAAAAGCTCTATATCGTGCATGAAAAACAAAACCATGACCACCAATATCAAAACCATGACCACCAATATCAAATGTTTTCTTAGAGGTGAAGTGGTTTTAGTAGATATATAGCTCCGAATGGTTGGCTACCTTTAGTTATTTTATGCTTGGACAGCTCCTCTTTGTAAATATCTTTCATTTGAAAAATTATCAACATTTCAATCATGCTTAATCAATTTTCGAGTATCATATATGAATAATTGTTCTACAGTCCAGTCACACATCAAATGGAATCCAATGGTTTGCTCAAGTTACTTCAAGTCCTACATGGAAATAAATATCTATCTTATTAAAACAGAAACATTACGTTGGACCTAACATTTATTTTGTAAGTTTTTAAATTAAATACACATTTAAACTTTATAGTTAAACCTACATTAAATCACTAATGTTCCTTTCTTTATACTACTATCCATGTTTCCAAACAATATACTTATTTCTTTATACTACTATCAATGTTTCCAAACAATATATTTTTATACTACTATCAATGTTTCCAAACAATACAATAATTAATCTTAGTTATTTTATATATATCATTTTCTCTTTAAAATTTTGTAGAAACGTTATAATTTCATAAATTGCAAAATAATAAACTTTAAAATTTGGATTATAAGATTACAAATTATGAAACTATTATAATTTAAATCCAATTAGATTACATATCGGTTATCCATCAGTTCAATCGGTTAGTCTCGGGTTTTAGTGATTTTTTTAATATGTATATTTTAAAAACCTAAATTGAATTGTCAGATCTCCGGATTAACCGGTATAATCACAATCGGGTTGAATTTAAAAACACTGATTTAAATGCAAAAATATTTTAAATACACTCTTTAAAAATTACCAAAATATTTGTTAAATTATTAGTGAAATTTTTCATCGTAAAATATTCCACTAAAACAGAAACATTATGTGGGACCTAACATTTATTTTGTAAGTTTTTAAATTAAATACACATTTATACTTTATAGTTAAACCTACATTAAATCACTAATGTTCCTTTCTTTATACTACTATCCATGTTTCCAAACAATATACTTATTTCTTTATACTACTATCAATGTTTCCAAACAATATATTTTTATACTACTATTAATGTTTTCAAACAATACAATAATTAATCTTAGTTATTTTATATATATCATTTTCTCTTTAAAATTTTGTAGAAACGTTATAATTTCATAAATTGCAAAATAATAAACTTTAAAATTTGGATTATAAGATTACAAATTATGAAACTATTACAATTTAAATCCAATTAGATTACATATCGGTTATCCATCAGTTCAATCGGTTAGTCTCGGGTTTTAGTGATTTTTTTAATATGTATATTTTAAAAACCTAAATTGAATTGTCAGATTTCCGGATTAACCGGTATAATCACCAATCGGGTTGAATTTAAAAACAGTGTATTTAAATGCAAAAATATTTTAAATACACACTCTTTAAAAATTACCAAAATATTTGTTAAATTATTAGTGAAATTTTTCATCGTAAAATATTCCGCGCTTCCAAAGCGCGGGTCAAAATCTAGTTGCTATATAAAACACATCACCACAAACTTCACTATCCAAAGAATGCTTCATGAAGTCTTCATTGACGTTCAAATGCGCCCCCTAATAAACAAATACAGTATCTATTATTAGTCATCTCAAATAATACTTTCATTTGTTGAAAACTTCTCTAAACAACAAAATTATGCTTCACTTTCTCGTTTGATTTGCAAGTTGCTAATTTTTAATCTATCTTATTAAAATAAGAACATTAAGTTGGACCTAACCTTTATAAGTCATGTGTAATATTACATAAAATGTAATTAATGATTAATAAAAACATTATATCTACATTCAAGTAATTATGCAAATAATATTATACCTTTTTTTGTTCAAAAATAACAACATACTGCTATCTATATCAAACAATAAAATAATTAATCTTGTGGCCAAAAACATTATAAAAAATAAATCTCATTTTTGCTAACTTTTTTTATTAATTTTTTAAAAAAATCTTTTGCTAAATCAGATAATTAACTAAAACGCTCAAATAATTTATAAAACGAAATCAGAAATAAATTTAACTATATTCGGGTCTAGATACTACAAAATAATTTCATTAAATATGAAAACAATTAATTTAGTAGATTTATGTATATTTCATAAATATAAATTACCTACATTTAAACTTAAATAAGATTTTATAACAATTTAGATATTATATACAAATTAAATGTTAGAATCAATAAATTGACATCAAAAATAAAATTTATAATTTTATAAAAAGTTAAAAATATATCAGACAATTAATAAAATGAATTTCATAGTAAAATATCATAACGAAAAAGATTAAAATGATTGAAAATAAAATTAAGTAAATCTAATATATGTTCCTTTTAATATAAAACAAAATAATAATTATATATGTACTCATATATACTAAAATAAAAAATGTTTAAACATTTTATCTCATTAATAAATTTTGTTAAAATTATCTACATGCTTCGAAACGCGGGTCAGAATTCCATTATTAAAATCTACTTTGATATATGTTACTTAATAGTAGTTAATACAAAGAATATTTCATTTTATTTTTATTAATAAAGAAGTCATTAATAAATCCATTACAGGCTTTAAAAAAACTTAAGATCCGTTTTGCAATTTGGGTTTTCAACATGCCAGCCCAGCCACAGTTGAAATACTATTCGGCGAACTGTATCGTGGGGGCAATATTGTCAAAATCAACCCATCTTCGAACAAAAACGAAGCCGTGGGACCCAAGGCAGACTGTCACAACTTGGCGGACCCCAACGAATTATCAAATCCCATTCATTAAAAATATAAACCTAAAGGAGCCAAAAATAAAAATATCTCACTCACCGCCTCATTTCCGCCATCTCATTTCTCCCTCCGCCGAAGAAGAAGCAAAAGATAAAAAAATTAGGGTTTCTCCTGTGTGCGAAGATGAGGGAGATCATTAGCATTCATATCGGACAAGCCGGGATCCAAGTCGGAAACTCGTGCTGGGAGCTTTACTGCCTCGAACATGGCATCCAGCCTGACGGCATGATGCCCAGGTCTGTATATAATTCTAACCTAATTTCTTCATTTTTGTTTGTTGAGAGACGAATCTAATCTTTGGTATCATTGGCAGTGATACAACGGTTGGTGTAGCACACGATGCTTTCAACACTTTCTTCAGCGAGACCGGCGCTGGGAAGCACGTCCCTAGAGCCGTCTTCGTTGATCTCGAGCCGACGGTTATCGACGAGGTTCGTACCGGAACGTACCGGCAGCTTTTCCACCCTGAGCAGCTTATCTCTGGTAAAGAAGATGCTGCTAACAACTTCGCCAGAGGCCATTACACTGGTGAGAGAAATTAACAGAACATTTTTTTGTGTTGTTCTAATTTCTTGGAGTTTTTTGCAAAATGGTCCTTTAATTTTATGTATAATTGCAGTTGGGAAGGAGATTGTGGACTTGTGTCTTGACCGTGTGAGGAAACTTGCCGATAACTGTACTGGATTGCAAGGGTTTTTGGTGTTTAATGCTGTTGGTGGTGGAACTGGTTCTGGCTTGGGGTCTCTCTTGCTTGAACGTTTGTCTGTAGATTATGGAAAGAAGTCTAAACTTGGGTTCACTATTTACCCTTCTCCTCAGGTACAAAGTAAACTCATTAGTTATTTACATTGAACGGTTCTTTAATTTGTTTTTTGATGCATTGTCAGGTTTCTACTGCTGTTGTAGAGCCATACAACAGTGTTCTTTCAACGCATTCCCTACTTGAACACACCGATGTAGCTGTCCTCTTGGATAACGAAGCCATCTATGACATTTGCCGCAGATCCCTAGATATCGAGAGGCCGACCTACACCAACCTAAACAGGTTGATATCTCAGATCATATCGTCCCTGACGACATCGTTGAGGTTCGATGGAGCCATCAATGTGGATATCACTGAGTTCCAGACCAACCTTGTTCCCTATCCTCGCATCCATTTCATGCTGTCGTCTTATGCTCCAGTCATCTCAGCTGCAAAGGCTTACCATGAGCAGCTATCGATCCCTGAGATCACTAATGCAGTGTTTGAGCCAGCTAGCATGATGGCTAAGTGTGACCCCAGGCATGGGAAGTACATGGCGTGTTGTTTGATGTACCGTGGAGATGTTGTTCCTAAAGATGTTAATGCTGCTGTTGGTACCATCAAGACTAAAAGGACCGTTCAGTTTGTTGACTGGTATGATCTACAAACTTGAACTAGTTGCTATTGTTTTCTTTACCTTGTAAACATAATTGCTTTGGTTTTGTTTTTGAAGGTGCCCAACAGGGTTCAAATGTGGAATCAACTACCAACCTCCAACAGTTGTTCCGGGAGGTGACCTCGCTAAGGTTCAGAGAGCTGTATGCATGATCAGCAACAACACAGCAGTTGCAGAGGTGTTCTCAAGGATCGACCACAAGTTTGATCTGATGTACGCGAAGAGGGCGTTTGTGCACTGGTATGTAGGTGAAGGAATGGAGGAAGGTGAGTTCTCAGAGGCACGTGAGGACTTGGCGGCATTGGAGAAAGATTATGAAGAAGTGGGTGCTGAAGGTGGAGACGATGAAGAAGATGAAGGTGAAGACTACTGACACCTTCTTCTATCAAGCAATGTGTTTTTATATTTTTGGCTTTGCTTAAGATTCTTGTTGATTACTTGTGTTTGTTTTAATCCTCGTTGAACTTTCTCCGCCTTTTGTGTGTTCTTTATCGTTGGTTTAATTCATTGGTAGAGTGAGCATTGTGAGTTCCAGAGTTTTAAGCTTTTGTTGTACCAAACCTTCTTTATCATCTAAGTGTAATATTCAATTATGTCTTCCTGTAAAATATCTTCTGTGTCGGACATATGTAAACAAAGCCATTAGTGTATACCAATCAATATCAATATCTCCATGTCAAAATATCTCCTAGAAAAAGCCAAAATAAGAAAAAAAACATTTTCATTTGTGTTATTACTGTTAATATATTTGCATGTTGAAGAGCTTTTTTATACATTAGGCATGGGTACAATCAAAAATCTGCAATAGAATCTACAACTCCACTGGTCCACTAGCTACTAGTGCGTGACTAAATGCCAAAAAATAAACGTAATTAACGAATAGAAAAATGCTAATAGATTCAGATCTCAAACGATTAACATCCACACAAACAAACAAAAAAGTCCAAAAGGGTTTGGTGCTGTTTTAGTTTACAGTTGGGCACGGTTTAAATAATATAAAATGCCTTTACGCTTTTACTTTGTTCGTTTCCTCTCCACCACCAACCAAGTGAGTGAATCATCTCTTCCGCCTTTCTCTTTCTCTGCGTTTGAGATAGTTACGTACGATCCAAAAGAAAGAGAGAGAGATGGTGGAGGAGAAGAAAGTAGCTCCAATTGGTATCTGGACTGCTGTGAAGCCTTTCGTCAATGGCGGTGCCTCTGGTATGCTCGCCACTTGCGTTATCCAGCCCATTGACATGATCAAGGTACGTTTAAACGTTTTCATCGATCAAGCTTACTCGATACAAGTAGAGTTCTCTTTCTTGTGGAATCTGGAAATGTGTTCAATCATTAGATCCGAGTGTAGTGTCTCTCTCAGATCTGGATTTTTTTGTTATTGTTTTTATAATCGGAGATTCATATGTGTGTGTGCTGTTGCTGTTGATATGTTTTCACATTTGGATTTTGATTTTGATTTTGATTTAGTGTGCAATCGTTTCGCCATGATTTTGAATGATGTGAATCTAATGAAGTGGTACATTTGTGTGTTTGGTGGTGATTGGTGAAGGTGAGGATTCAACTAGGTCAGGGATCTGCAGCCAGTGTGACCACCACCATGTTGAAGAATGAAGGTATCGGTGCCTTCTACAAGGTAATATATTAACTAGATCTATCTTGAAGATGTATAGTTTCTATGTGGGATGTTATCTATTAATATTCTGATGTTGATTCCTCATCAACAGTTTCTTACTACATTCATGTGGTTGATTTGTATTTTGTGATCTGCTGCTACTCAGTTGATTTAATATTGAGCAGTGTTCTCGTTCTTGCTAACTAATGAAGAGTGTCTCGTCTCATGAGCTTATTTGACTTGAATTTTTTTTTTTGTTTTTTTTCTAAATAGGGATTATCAGCTGGTTTGCTGAGACAAGCAACTTATACCACAGCCCGTCTTGGATCATTCAAGTAAAGTTATAATCATTTCTTGGTTTTACCTTGAGCATGAATACTTTCTTTATCACACACCTTTGTTGTACTACTAATGAAGGAGTGTGTCATAATGAATTTTCTCAGGATGCTGACTGCGAAAGCAAGTGAGGCTAACGATGGGAAGCCACTACCGCTGTATCAGAAGGCTCTATGTGGTCTGACAGCCGGTGCAATCGGTGCCTGCGTTGGTAGTCCAGCGGATCTAGCGCTTATCAGAATGCAAGCTGATAACACTTTGCCCTTAGCTCAGCGCAGGAACTACACCAACGCCTTCCACGCGCTTTACCGGATCAGTGCTGACGAAGGAGTTTTGGCGCTTTGGAAAGGTTGTGGGCCGACGGTGGTCAGAGCTATGGCTTTGAACATGGGGATGCTTGCGTCTTATGATCAGAGTGCTGAATACATGAGAGATAATCTTGGTCTTGGGGAGACATCCACTGTCGTAGGTATATATGCTTTGCTCTTCCCAAATTGATTATTCGAATGCATACTCCTTGCTCTCTTTTAAACGCTCTAAACCAGTTACAATAGTTCTGTACTAGACTTAGAGAAGGTCTTATCGTTGATGGTTGTGTGTGATTGTTGTGTCCCCTTTGGCAGGAGCAAGTGCTGTTTCTGGATTGTGCGCTGCGGCTTGCAGTCTACCATTTGACTTTGTGAAAACTCAGATCCAGAAAATGCAACCCGACGCTCAGGGGAAATATCCATACACTGGTTCGCTTGACTGTGCGATGCAGACCTTAAAATCTGGAGGACCTCTGAAATTCTACACTGGTTTCCCTGTTTACTGCGTCAGGATCGCCCCTCACGTCATGGTATAATATTACCAGTCTTTTTTTTTTTGTTTTTGCAATGCTATGCTAAGAATCACATCAGGCTTGTCTCTCTCTGAGATGGTTGATGACATGTTTTCTTTTTTTTTTTGGCAGATGACTTGGATCTTTTTGAACCAGATTACAAAGTTCCAAAAGAACATTGGGATGTGATCTTATGAAGTGCGCGGCAAAAAAAAAATGATGAGGAGAATTCATTTGCTTTTTTAATTATAGATACTACATGATTAGATGCATTAAAGCATTATTATTTTAGCTGCTCGAGACTTCACTTTTTTTTTTGGTTAAGGGCCGTTGATTGGCCCGGCAAACTTACAAAATTTTCAGAGAATTTTTAAAGATTTATGACTATAAATTTATTAATGCACTAAAGGAAATTTTAATATATTTCGAAACAGTTATTCTGCACGGTTGATAAATGTGGAAAGGTTGAGATGGCGTGGGAAAATCCAAAACGTTGTAAGACAAGCTTGTTTTCTACATTCATACAATCTCAAGAGAAGAATCCAAAATATTTGTTCTGGAACACCAAACATTTGAATCAGCAGACAAACACTCTCTGCCCCAAAACTCTGCTGATTACAATCCAACACACGCATGTTGCTTTTAGGGAACGAAACATTGCCTATTTTGGAACAACTTCTTTGTGAGCTTTGAATGATAAAATCACATTCCAAGCCAAAGCCACTACGTTCGAAGCCAGTACCTGCAATTCAGATATAAGAATGGTGAATGGCTAAGCCAAAAAATGATATGATGTAGAGAGCTAGTAGTTTGATAGTCTCATTCTAGTGTGATTCGTCTCAAGTTCATTATGCCAAAAGTGCTTTATCTAATCATTTCTAGCTGGCGTCAAAGATTACACTAAATGGAGCACTAAGACATTGATGAGTGAAACAGAGTATGGTCGTTACGTTTGAAGCATATCTATCTTTCACCGAACTGTATTCTTCCCTACTACGTTTCATGTTGTAACAGAATTTAGTAAAATCAAACCTGAAAGTTTTGTGGAACAAATCTGAAGTTAAGAAACTGAAATGGTATCCATAGCTGCCAATTTGCTAGCACTGCACCAGTCCACTCCTAACACAGCCAGAAACCAATGGATCCAATTAGAATACAAAAGAAAAGGATACCATGCGATAAACACTCTCGTGGAGATTAATAAGGTAAGTTAGTTTTAATCCAACCTGTTTCAGCTTCGGTATGACATGTGATGGTTTTCCTTCAAGTGTCACAACTGCTGATAAGAAAACTCCAACAAAAACAGGAGCAAAAACAAACTGCCAAAACAAAAAGGATTGGTGTTAACACAAAAGGAAGCAAGAGAGCAACAAAAACGTTAGACGGAAAACAGGAAGGTTTTGCTACCTGGTCCAGTAAAAGACGCAAAACTGCGCCTGATAATCCTGAAGCTGTCACCACTTTGCTTAAATACAAATACCTAGTGGAGTTGCGAATGTCAGAGAGCAAAGCAGAGAGTAGGCATAAGTAGTATATACTTAACGGATACATAAAGTCTCTTCAAATGAACAACCACTTAGCAGAGTAATATAGCATATAGCATGCGATGAAAACAATACAAAACACCCAAATACATTAATTATGACATGAATAGATGCAAAGGTTCAGGGAAAATTACCAGAAATGCAATGCTGGACCGACCAGCCCTAATCCCAAGATGGTAAACGTGAGTGTCCTCTTCTTGTCCAGAGATGAGGTTCTATTGATTGTGAGCTGAAACCAAATGCAACAAGACATAAGCAGTCTTTCCTTTACAATAAGAGGTTATATATGATAACTACTGAGAATCAAGCACACTAATAAGAGAGTTACCTGACATATCAAATCACCAATGAGAGTCAAAATTGCTGATGTCACAGCTTTAGTCAAAACAGGATAGTTTGATAGAAGAGCCAAGTACCTGAAGCACCACAGAAAAAAAATCAAAAAGCCAAAACGTAACACAGGGAATTTCATCTGTTTAACTCAAAAGCAAGGAAACATAGTAAGACAGAGTTCAATGAATATAATCCAACGTCTGATAGGCTTAATCGAATTTGCGTTTGAAAGAAACAACCTTTTTCACAAAGAAGTATATAAATATATATATATATATATATATGAGAGGAGATAAAAAAAATATTTACCATGACAGAAATGACCACTTGCCTCCGTTTCCGCCATTGCCTTCACTTCCACCGCCGGAACTATCACCACCACCTCCACCCGAACCACCAATTCCGCCAGAGTCACCTGAACTTCCACCTGAGACCGAAGAGACACGACCCGGATGTCCAAACGCAGTCCTTAAACGTCCAGAAAAATTAACAGAACCATTGTTGTACCCAAACGAAAGTGCCCTGCTCGAACCAGCTTCAGCAAGAGTCCTCCTTCGGTTGAAGTTCGATGTGCTATTACCGAAAAACCCAAGAGAACTGAAGGGGAGGGATGTTTCCCGGGTGAGAGTGGCGGAGCTAAGCATCGTAGTTGCTTATGGTCTGATACTTTTAACTGAACGATGTGACTCTGGCACTTTGGATATGATTCGTCTTGCCAAAACATGAAAACAAGCTTCTTCTGTGTTTTGGGCTTTTGGTAATGGGCGTTTATAGTGCATTGGGCTTCTTGAAGAGGAAATGGAACGGAGCAGGTAAACACCAAAAAATAAAAGATTTGGGTCAACAGTTAACTAACTTTGATAATATGTGCAAATGCAACAGCCAACTCGGGCCTTGAACATGAGCTAAAAGCTGAGTTAATCAGCAAATGTTTTATCAAGACGTCAAGTGACAAATGCAAAGCTTCACGTGAAAGAGGCGAGCGTTGTTTGGCTTGTAAAATAGATATTCTTATTTGATATAAACTTAAACTTCTTCATAGATATCTGGTGTAAATCTCCACGATAAACATGAATTTCGCCTCAACAAATCCACAAAAGTTCTACAAAACTTTTACGAATCCTACACCAGAAACTTGACTGCGTTCGCAACAACATTAGAAGTTCTAGGATTTCTACATCCATGGATTCTTCTTCGCTGATTTTGAGCTCACTCCAGAGCTTGTTTTCTGGAGAAAGAAAGAAAGAAAGACGCT
This sequence comes from Raphanus sativus, assembly GCF_000801105.2. Classification (NCBI taxonomy): domain Eukaryota; kingdom Viridiplantae; phylum Streptophyta; class Magnoliopsida; order Brassicales; family Brassicaceae; genus Raphanus; species Raphanus sativus. Next base: position 10,251 of record NW_026615537.1, on the reverse strand, counting down.
ATAGTTAACACATGTCGCCTCAAAACGAGTATCATAGTCAATATTAAAGTCAAAATTTAACTAATACGAGTTTACTAACTAAATGATTCAAACAGCACATCAATGAGTTGAGTATCTAACAGGATTCTAGACTAATTTCTCATATTATTTTCAGATGCTTTACCTGTTTCAGCTTCTTTGCTCTGCCACGAATCCTGTTCTTTTGAGGTTTCAGCTTGTATATCCGAACCATCCAATGGTGACTCGTGAAAACCTGATGACAAAACCAATCACATTTACCATATAATCTTAAGTGGAACCAAAGCGCCACCGGTTTGTGGTTAAGGTACCTCTTCGAAATGTGTGAGCTTGAAATATTTCTTCCCGATCTCTGTCCGCCTGACCCGGTCATAGCCTTTACCATCTGTCTCTACAAACCTGGAGCAGAAAAACATAAAAACTGAGCTTGCAAACAGAGTTCAAGGTTTACACTTACAGGAAAGCTTCCTACCTGTAGTAGCAAAGCTTGTACATAAGGCAGTTCAACATTGTTGGCGTGGCTTCTGAATCAATCCGGTATTGACCATCTCTCTTTGCAAAGGAATTAATAGGTAACCAGATTCAGATTCAAACTAGTGCGCCATCACAGAATGTAGCTAAAACCGAATGGAAAAAAAAAGGAAAACATAGAAGTACCAGATAGTCAGCTTCCTTTATATGAGGAAAGACGCCGCCTCCAATACGTACCATCCACAGAAACTTGTTAATATCATCACTTGGGTAACCAATAACACCTGATAATATCATTGTCTCGTCAGAGAATATACACGACAACAATGTCATTGACTATGAGCCAAAATTTACATACCACCAAAGACGACAAGAACGTATTTCACATCCAAGGAGTTGAAAATCTCCCAGGCAGCCTTTTCTGGAGATGACATGGCAGTGCCAACAGTTGCAATGTGAGTATTATTCCAGGTGTTGTTGTCAACAATAACAGTTCTATTGGCCATAGCTGTCGTTTGATAACCATAGTCCCACCATGATGCCACCTGCATGATTTTGTTTTGGCAAACCAAACTCAGGTCCATATATCAAATACAGCTTACACTTTATAAGACATCAGGCTCAATAGGATCTACGAACTGACTTCAAAGATAAAACTTACTTTGTCATCCACGTCAGTATTATGGCTTAACCATGCATAAGACTCTCTAAAATCATCAAAGACGTGTAGGCCATCATGCGATTTTGATGTCAAAACTATTGATGGAGCTGAGTATGCTTCTGCAGCTGCCCAAACACAATGAACCTACAAAAAAGAAAGGCATGCATTTGAAAGTCTTATCATTTGACTTTGTCGTCTCAACTAATCATAAAAGATGGGATCAAAACTAACAGCTCGAAGAAAGACTGCATACCACATAGAAAGCACCCAACATTATAAGGAGAAGAAGCGCAACTATAGAAGTTTCAAGAGGCAAAACAAGAGCCTTTTTCTTCACAATCTTGGACTTAACAGACGGTTTATCAGCGGGTTCTCTCTCTTTCTTCTTTCCCTTTTTTGACGACCGTTCTTTTGCAACTTCTTCACCCTTGTCAGTCCTACCAGACGCAGCATCATCTTTTGGGGCATTTTTTGTAGAAGTGTTGTCTTCTGCCTAACAGTCGAAACACAAACAATGTTTTGTCGAGAAAGTAGGTAGCAAAGATGATTCATCAGAGCAAATATAGTCGAGAGAAGTATACTAACATCATCTTTGGAATTCGACGATAACTGGTATTTGATGGAACCCGTGAAAACATCAAAGCTTGAGAGAGCGCAATTCCAGACATTATGCATGCTGCTGGAGCAAGCACGAGCATAAGACGAACCTAAGAAGTCAGGAGGACATGTGATTACAGGATGGAAGAAAAGAAGTAGGCAAGGGAAAGATGAATCTGTAATTCGAAAGCATGCAACTCACCATAACTCCGGAGAAGTACACAGACATTACAATATAGAGGACCACGAATGAGCTCGCATCAGATAGAGGGGAAAAGCACGCCTACCAACAGAAGAATAAGAAAATGGAAGAGAATCAACATTAAATCTATGGAAAAAGTAATGTTCTTCCGTATAAAATCTAACTATGATAATCATTGAACTCACAATGATACCAGCAGGGACCAAGAAAGCCAAAACATTGATATCCATGAAATAGGACGGCCAAGTTGGAGGCTGATGCTCACTGACACTTGCAATAATTGGAATATACTTGCTTGCATAAGTTCTGTTATATGATAGAAAAAAACCAAGAACAAGGGAGTGTCAGATATGCTACAATTACAATATGATAAATCAGAATTCCTGAAAGTGGACAATTGCATACTCGAAAGTTGCAAAGAAAATTAACCAGTAGGAGAAATAAAGATTGAAAAACTAGAACCACTCACGGATCAAGTAGACTCAAACTCCTACCACTCCATCCTCCTGTTGGACTTGAAGCCACCAGTGCCACAAGAACTGCCACAACTATGAGACACACAACCCTGCAAAAATAATGGAGCATATAAGCTTTTTATCCCCTGATATATAATCCATCTGTACTAGCTATGTATAGTTGGATCAGATACAGATAAACTCCTCTTATCAAGGTATACAAATCGCAGATATGTCAGAGAAAAACAGGATAAGAAAGCTTACAGCCCGATAGACACAACAAGTGTCACAGCAACTTTGAACATTTTAGGAGTAAGAATGCCTTTGATATAGTATACGAGTGCTACTACATGGATGATAATGAAAACCTGCATAGTTCACCGATAAAATAAGTCAATTTGCATCCAGAAAATTAAGCACCGAGAGGACTGATCCATGGTCGTTGTAACACTCAATTCAAAATGAATAAACTAAGCATTAAAAGAAGAGGCATGCGTAAAAAATAAGGGCTGGAAGAAAGAACTTACCAAAAACGAGGCAAAATGTTCAGACGTCAAAACCGCATTGAAGCCCACAACAGGTACCAACGCAGCTAATAGCGTGCCCAACACAACCTGCATATTCATGCACATTAACTTTTAGAATAGTCTCATTTCAGCTACTATTCAGTATCTTACGTGATATATATGCAACCACTTCACTCCAACATAGACAACATATTTTCTCTATTACCAGAAGGAAGAAGATTCATACCAAAGGAGCATAGGCAATATATAGCCGGGGAGAGTATCGGCCAGTTACAATGCACAGAAGCACATGCATTGGTATCAGATTGATAATGAAGGTGTAACCTCCCCACGAACATACCTATATGATGAAAAAGAGAAAAAAATGATAATTGAGGAGAGAATGGTAAAAAGGAAAAGGAGAAAAAAATGAGGAACTATCCCAACTCGTACCATGTAAAAGTATGCAATGGCATTCAGGGTGGCATAAAACAAGGAACCTGTATTTAGTGTCTGCATTGACAAGAGAAAGCTTGATGTTGGTTGTTGAAGGCATTTTATTATCCACATGCTCCATATAATAAAAATAAAAGAACTTTACATGCCATTGGAGAAAACCCTAACCTTTATGTAAAGATAAAAAGTGAAGATCAAAGCAAAAATGGCAACAGCTTCGTTGTCATAGCTTCCAGCTACAGATCGGGATATATATGAGGGGACCTGCAAAGATTACCATTTTAGTAGAAAAAAATAGAAAAACAAAACAAAACAAAACTCTAAAGAAGCGCATCAATCGACATTTGTAGCAAATTCACAACCAAGCCTGAGAATATAAAAAGTCACAACCATGATATTCTAGGAACTTAATGCTTGCTGTTCAGAGCTCTTTAGACCATCACTTGAAAAAGAAAGAAAAAATCCAAGTAAACCAATTGAATAACATACCATGGCCAAAAGAGCAGCAGCTGCTAATCCAGCACCGGAGCCCTTAACTTCCTGTTAGAATGCAAATAGATACTGTTGGATAAACTGGTTCTGGAGTTAACTAGAGGACATCATGTTAGACAAAAGAGACAAACCTTGGTCAAAAGGTAAGTTGCCCATGATGCAAAAGCTGAAAACACTGGCGCAGTGAAGACACAAACAGTCTCTACTGACAGAGGAATGTTTATTGAATTCAAGACCCTGTGGCAAATAGATGTAGTAATTGGAATTTTTAAACTGACCCCCCATACGTGTGTATCAAATAATTAAAACAACACTCACCACCAGATGGTTCCAGCAGTCAATGTTAAGCCAGGGTAAACAGTTCCTCCAATCACACGGCCAAGAGGATACCTAAAATCAAACCAAATTAGTATAATTGAAGATATCGAAGAAATAATAGACCAAGATATTTAAATATCTGATCCTTATAATTACCAGGTCCGATCATCGAACCAATTCCAAAACTCGTAAATTCCATTCTTCGATAAGAACTGAAATAAACAACAATATGATAAATTAATATGAGAACTCGCCCACACAGGAAAAAAAAACTAATTATATCATGTATATAAAGAAAAGAGAGTGAACCTGAGTGACTCTGTAATTGAAGTAAGGATCAAACTCATGAATCACACTTTCATACTTTATGACCTGAAAAAAAAAATCGATGAACGTTACGAAACAGAATAACTAAACACCGATAAATTCAAATTATAATTAGCCTCATCGCAAGCATTCTCGTAATTCAAAGTAGAGATGACACACGCAAATGCAAGCTGATGATGAGATCGGATCCAGAATAATCGGATCTAAACTAGTGTAACCCGATCTAGAGCCTGGCAGATTGTAAAAGCACTGAGATGAATCGAACGAGCAGAGAGGTGAGTGAGAACTCACGGAGAAGAGTCGGATCGAGAAAGCGAGGACACCAATGAGGACGAGGATCAGAGCTGACAGAACGGTCCCGAAAGCATTCCTCATCGCAGACGGCGTTCCGGGAGGTAGGCTGCTCTCTACAGCAGCCATTTCGACGCGGCGAAGGTGAGCTCTTCGGATGGAGGGAAACGATTCTCGGAAGGGTTTATGGTAAGCAAAACTATCTTCGGAGAAACAGTCTTTCTCACTCACGGGATTAGCATGTTGATTAGTTGAACGATTGGAGCGCCTTCGTGGATTTAACACATGTCGAATGTTGATTCGTTAAACTCATTGCGTCATCGTTAGAATCAAACCAAATCGCAGTTGACTCTGCAGACCGGTTAAATTGGGTCAACCATGCTAATTTGGTATGCAAATCAAACCGGTTAAGTTTTAAAAACGCCGCCGTTTTGTGGAAACAGTTGTAAATTTGTTACCTGTATATTCAGGTGGGCTGAAGGCGCATGGATAAAGCGCTAACTAAGTGGGCCCTTCAAGGTCAAGCCGATGGAGGATATATACATCTTGTAAACCGAACCGAACCAAACCAGACGATTCAAACCGGAATTTTATGCAACTGAAAAATTAGTTGGTTAGTTCTGCTTTAAGCTGAACCAACCAAATCAGCCGGTTCGAAAGTCACTCACTCCTCCACCAACTCTTCCGTGTTGGTTCATCATTGTGCTTTCGCAGAAGATCAAAAACTAACATAGGAGGAGAAGTGAAGCACTTTCTCTCCTCAAAGCGACGGCATGTGCGTCTGCGAATCTCGCTATCAAACCCTAATCCAACCATCTCCATGAAGATGCTCCTCGCAGAAGCTTCTTCGTCTGCTTTCAGCAGATCCTACGTTCTCGTCGTCTTCCTCTCCGTTTTCCTCTTCTGGCGGCTCCGTCTCAATCCCCATAACCTAACTCGCTCCGAGCCCGAGATTCCAACGCACACAAACCACATAATCCGATTCAAGCACTACAAGCCGGCGGAAACTCACCGGATTTACCTCGAATCGGAGGTCCGATCCGGCGGCTGGGGGTGGATCGAGAGGGATAACCCGGCGGCGAAGTATCCAACGGACTTCGGTGTTCTGTGGATCGAGGAGAGCGGGAGAGATGCCGTCGTTGGGGAGATTGAGAGGCTGGGGATGGTGAAAGACGTGAGCGTGGAATTTAGGTACCAGAGAGTTTTGCTCGGAGGATCTTTCCTCGACGGGGAGAAGAAACGTCCCGGGAAGATCTTCACGTCCATGTCTTTCGAAGAAGGAGCTGCTGATGATCACTCGGCCAACGCCACGTCAAGGCATCTTCTCGCGCAAGTGAGAGTTTGTTGTCATTAATAATCTGTTTCAGTATTCGTACTATGTGCTAACATTTCATATCATAAATTGAAAGTGAGTTATTCTACTTTTTCTAATTTTTTTCAGAAGACTCAAGTGACGTCCATGTTTGGAGCTGATGTTCTCTGGAAGAAGGGGTACACTGGTGCTAAAGTCAAAATGGCCATATTTGATACTGGTATAAGAGCTGACCATCCTCATTTCCGTAACATCAAGGTACCGCTATTTGGAGAAACTAATTTAGATACATAATAGTAGTGTTTAGAGCTAATAGTTGTGTTAGATATTTTTTTGTTTAAGATTTAAAGCTGGTATTGACGCAGTAACTTTCAGGAGCGTACAAATTGGACGAATGAGGACACTTTGAATGACAACCTGGGGCATGGGACATTTGTTGCTGGTGTTATTGCTGGTCAAAATTCAGAGTGTCTTGGTTTTGCCTCAGACACGGAGATCTATGCCTTCCGAGTGTTCACAGATAACCAGGTAATGCTTGATCACGCATCAGATACGTCTTCCTCAACTAAACTTACTCACTCGTGATGCAATAATTTATGTTTGTTTTTTTTTCCCTAGTTACAATTGCTAAGATATTAATAATGGTTACAGAGACCTACACGTTGATCTCTATTTTCCTCAATATAGTGTAATTGACCGTTATATATTTGAGTTTCTATTTTCCTCTCTTCATCCTTACTCCTCTTATGCATGTTTTCGCAGCTATGAAAGTTATCTTAATCAAATAGGTTATGAGAAATTTGCGCTCAGCTTGTTGCAGGTATCATACACCTCATGGTTTCTTGACGCTTTCAATTATGCCATAGCAACAGATATGGATGTATTGAATTTGAGCATTGGGGGACCGGACTACTTAGATCTGCCTTTTGTAGAGAAGGTAATGGTTCCTTAAACTCTTGGTTGATGTTTGCACTATCATGTTTAGTCAAGAGCCCGGGGTGTTTCCCTCAAGGATATATGAAGTAGTGTGTTCCAGAGGTGCTGATTAACTTTGAACAGGTGTGGGAAATAACAGCCAGCAATATCATCATGGTGTCAGCAATTGGAAATGATGGGCCACTTTACGGAACGTTAAATAATCCAGCGGACCAGAGTGATGTCATAGGTGTTGGTGGTATTGACTATGATGATCACATAGCTTCATTTTCATCTCGTGGCATGAGCACCTGGGAGATTCCTCATGGGTACTGCATTTCTTTGCTGCTTCTACATTTCCGTTTTACGAACCCTTCAATTGTATAGATACAAAACACTTGTTTTCATGCAGCTCCTAACTTAAAAAAAAATGGCTTGCAGATATGGACGTGTCAAACCAGATGTGGTTGCATATGGCCGTGAAATTATGGGGTCCAAGATCAGCACTGGCTGTAAAAGCTTGTCTGGAACAAGTGTGGCCAGTCCTGTTGTCGCTGGTATTGTTTGCCTACTTGTAAGTGTTATTCCTGAAGCTAGTAGGAAGGACCTGCTTAATCCAGCAAGCATGAAGCAGGCATTGGTTGAAGGTGCTGCTAAGCTTTCGGGTCCTAATATGTATGAGCAGGGTGCAGGAAGAGTTGATCTGTAAGTTAACTTACCCTCATCGTTATTCACCCATTGGATTCATCCTTATTATTTTGTTCCTATTTCCTTAATTTTTGTAGTCTCTAATTTTTTCCTCTTTTGTCAGATTAGAATCATATGAAATTCTAAAGAGCTACCACCCCCGAGCAAGCATTTTCCCGAGCATTCTTGACTATAATGATTGTCCATATTCCTGGCCCTTTTGTCGTCAGCCGCTATATGCGGGTGCTATGCCTGTCATTTTCAACACCACAATTTTAAATGGTATGGGTGTCATTGGCTATATTGAAAGTCCACCAACGTGGCATGCTGCAAACGACGAAGGAAATCTTCTGAGAATTCACTTCAAGTACCCAAAAATCATATGGCCCTGGACTGGTTATCTGGCTTTACACATGCAGATCAAGGAAGAAGGTGCACAGTTCACAGGTGAAATAGAGGGCAATGTAACTGTGAAAGTCTATAGCCCACCAGCCCCTGGAGAAAGTGGGCCTAGAAGAAGCACTTGCACTCTTCAGTTGAAACTGAAAGTAATTCCCACCCCACCACGAGCGAAACGTATACTGTGGGATCAGTTTCACAGCATAAAGTATCCTCCAGGTTATATTCCAAGAGATTCTTTGGATGTCCGCAATGACATTCTTGATTGGCATGGTGATCACCTGCATACAAACTATCACATCATGTTCAACATGTTACGTGATGCTGGGTACTACATCGAGACTCTTGGTTCTCCCCTTACATGTTTCGATGCTCAGCACTATGGAACTCTTTTGATGGTTGACCTTGAAGATGAATACTTTCCAGAAGAAATTGAAAAACTCAGATATGATGTTATCAACACAGGACTGGGTCTAATTGTGTTTGCTGAGTGGTATAATGTCGATACCATGGTGAAAATGAGGTTCTTCGACGATAACACGCGTAGTTGGTGGACTCCAGTCACTGGAGGTGCAAATGTTCCTGCACTGAATAATCTTCTTGCGTCATTTGGAATAGCGTTTGGAGACAAGATTCTGAATGGAGATTTCAGTATTGACGGTGAGCAGAGCCGATACGCTTCTGGAACGAACATTGTCAGGTTTCCTGCTGGTGGGTTCTTGCACAGCTTTCCTTTACTGGACAGCTCTGAGAGTGGTGCTACACAGAATCTACTGCTAACAGGGTCCTCGAAGGTAATGAGAAACAGCATTTATTTGCTTCTAGCTGTCTTGCTTTTCTTTGGTTGAATTGTAGAGCTTTTTTATGTGATAATGTGACTCTGTTTACAGGAAGACCCTGCTGTTCTTGGGCTTTTGAAAATAGGTGATGGCCGAGTTGGTGTATATGGAGATTCAAATTGCCTGGACAGTAGCCACATGGTCACCAACTGCTACTGGCTCCTGAAGAAAATGCTAGATTTCACCAGTTCAAACATCAAAGACCCTGTACTTTTCTCCAAGTTTTCTAAGAGATATTCACCCATAACCACAGACGAGAAGCAACTTCCATCTCGAAGAACTGATGTGAATTTTTCAACATACTCTTCTGTAATCGGAAAGGAGCTAATCTGTCAGGGTGACTCCAGATTTGAAGTATGGGGGACTAAAGGATATAACTTGCACGTCAGAGGAAGGAACCGTAGATTGCCCGGTTATCGTGGCATTGATTTAGGTCGAGGCTTGAATGTCACAGTGGAGAATACAAGACCAACACGTTGGAAATCAACCAGGGAAGAAGGTGAGCTTAGTTCTTCCAGGAGCAAGTATCTGGGAGGCCTTTTCAATAGAGACGAGGTAATTCATGTCATCTTTTATTTGTTTTTCTAATCAGTTTCGGAGAGACTAAAAAGTTTGTTTGTTTTTTTTTAATCTCAATTTGCAGATCGACATGTCCTTCCTTGTTGCTACTCGCTGGATAGTACCTGCTGGTGTTGCAGCTAGTGGTAATATTCCCAACTTTTCTGAAGATCTCTCAAGTCTGCTTAAACTTTTATTGCATGATAAAACAGGATTCTTGTTTCCCAAGTAAGATAATTAGACTTTTCTTGTTTTCGATTTGATTTTTGTACCCGTTGATGGTTTTTGTTGTAGGAGTTCTAGTGCTACTAAGCTTATGGAGGATCCGGCAGAAGAGGCGTAGGAGGAGAAGAGCATCTGGATCTAATCGTTTAGCCTAGCATATTAGCCATGTCTAGGACCAGTCGATTTTGCCTGCGTAGAGCTTCAGCTACCCATTTAATTTTCTGTAGCTTTGTTTTTTCCTGTCATTGACACTGCCGCAGAAATGTAATTTCAGTTTTACATTTCTACAAGCTGGGAATTTTGTTTCAAGAAATAAGTGTTCGAAAACCTCATTTATAGTTGACCAAAAAAAGAAAAGCTCATTTATGGATAGAAAACCTTTTTATTTATCTGGCATCTTATGTACATGCCCAATAATTGTATGAATTAGCACAGGACCCCCACAGGCCAGCCACCATACCAAAACCTTACGTAAAAAAAGGGAAACTAGATTAGCCAATAGTATTCACTTCGTTACATATG